>NC_048302.1:114914688-114977171 GCF_013100865.1 Trachemys scripta elegans
ATGTAAAAAGAACAGGAGTACTTGTGGCACCTTAGAGACTAACAAATTTATTAGAGCATAAGCTTTCGTGGACTACAGCCCACTTCTTCGGATGCTGTAGTCCATGAAAGCTTATGCTCTAATAAATTTGTTAGTCTCTAAGGTGCCACAAGTACTCCTGTTCTTTTTAATGAACAATACATATCCCTCTGATCATCCTGTCTACTTCCCTTTTATGTCGTATCCTGCTCCCTCTTCTTTCCCTTCTACATTGTAAATTGCTCTCCCTCCCTTCATCTGCCTCTGTCCTTTCTACTGTAAACTCTTCAGGGCAGGGAGTGTCTCTTGTTGTACAATGCCTTGTACAATGGGGGCCTCAAACCTTAACTGGGGCCAGCATGCACTAACACAATAGAAATAATAAATAATACATTAGAGTCTATGCTCAGGAGGAGACAACAGTGTAAAGAGAGACTGCCACTGTTTAGAAAATATTCAAATAGTGAGTTACCTGACCCCAGGCTCGTGAGCCACAGGGAGCTCTTTAGAGTCCAGGGTATGTCAGAGCCCTGCTCAGCCGCAATTTTAGGCAAACTGAGTCAAATGTTGCTCAACAGACATGAAGCAGCCTGGAGAACATTAGTGGGAGACTATGTGGGAACAGCTGAGAGCTACCTCACACATGCTGGGAGGGCAAAAGCAAGGTGCAGGCATCCACCCTTCTTCCAAGCTGCCAGGAACAAGGGGGAAGACCTGCCAGCATCTGGAAGGTGGAAGGAGAAAGATGAAAAGGAGATATTACGCTTAAGGGAGAGGTCCAAAATGATAACAAAGCAAAGTACTGTATTGACCTGAGATTGTACCAATATTAACTTATCTAAAGCTAAAGCCTCTCTCAGTTACACCAGAGATGTGAGATAGCTCCACTGAAATCAGTGCAATTACTCTGCATTTACACTGGTGGAATCAAAAGAAGAATTTGTCCCTAAGTATTCCTACTTCACCCATCACTGCAATATCAGTGATGATATGGTCACAACAACATTACATGGTCATCCCCTCACACAACATGGTGCAAACCTAACAACAGCTCAACATGCAGCGCTTATCTGACGGCTCCCGGCATCTCCATTTTATGAGTGCATGACTCTCCAGCTCTTCACGGCTGAGCTCCCTGCTGTATATCACACAGCACTTGCATACTACGGACAGCCATCTACTTATATATCCTTTGCAGCATTTTCCTGGTGATTTTTGCTAATCACAGCCTAGCTTCTCCTGCTTTAATCTGCCAGTAAAGCCACAGAGCTTAGTCTGTGACAACACAGCAATTATCATGGCAACAGAAGGAGATGTCACAAAGTCAGCATCATTCGCTGCAGGATCATGCAGGAGGAGGGGCTGTCTGTGCAGAGAAAGCCGGCTGTTATCCAGATACTACTATTGTCTGCACGGTATCAGAAAGAACAAATATCTGTAGGCTGGAGACTGATGCTTTTTGTACAAAGGTCCTTTCTGACAAGTCTGACACAATCTATACACAGGTCTTTTTAGGCGTGGAAATGTATTTCCATATACCCACAAATGACAAAATGCCTGGTAGAGATAAGAGATCGGTCTGAACCCACCCCAATGTTCAAAATCTAAACCCCACTCCAGTCCTGAATTTTGCAAATGGCTCCCTGTAGTTTTAATGGGATAATCCAAAAAAAAAAAAAAAAATCTCTGGATCAGTATACCACCAAGCTTCGGGTTATTGGAAAATCAGATTCAAATGTTATGGTGGGATGTACACAAGAAAGTCAAAAGCCATCTGTCTTCATATCCACCTTTTCTGCTCTGAGCTAGAGGTAATCTTTTAAAAAAATATAGACATCAAAATATGAACAAATATTTTACACCGAAGTTTCTTAGTCTGCTACTGAAACTACTGAGGAATTAAAGTACCATCCCCCAACATGAAATGTTCTAATGGGTTATCATGGCTAATTAATGTACTGTGTCCAATGAAAATAATGCAGCAATACATCAGAGTGAATTGACACACATTGTCTACTGTATTCATTCCAATCATATCATAACTGCAACCACACCCAAATCCGTACAAAATGGAGAGAGAGTTAAGAAAAGTGAAAATCTGCCTGAGCCGTTCTATGCCTAAGAGTCAATGAGACAGTAAAATGTTTGCTTTAGTGTCTCCACAGAAAGTACCTCTAGTATTGTATTTGTACCTTTGTTCTATGTGTGGAACACCCACTGAAGTATTAAGTCTCCAGAGTCAAATAAACCAGACATCCTTTTTTAATTAAGTACAATTACTTTAGCTACATTAGAACAATAACAACATAACAAAACCAAATCAAGCTAGCACAATGAATGGGTCCAGAACCATTTCATTCTTGGCTTCAATCTTTAGCTCCTGTTCCAGCTGCAACCAGTGCCAATTGATCAAGTCTTTTGAAATGACTCCCAATCACAATATTTCAGGCCCCAAAAGTGGCCATGCCCAGGGCCAAATTAATCTCTCTTGTAATACTGCTGACTTTAGTGGAGTTATACCAGAGATGAACCTGACTCCCAGTCACCACAATTCTTAAAGTTCCACTGCTGACAATGGAGGGTTTACACCCAAATCTCAGGTAACATATGGCTCTTAATATGACTATGTATCTTGCCCTGAACTGTAATCAGAAACTGTCTTTTCTGTGTTCCAAATCCACTTGTATTTCCAATTCACTGCCTATGAATGTGTGTGATTTGAGAGAGGTGAGGCTGACTGTAATAAAATTGAGAAGTATTAGGCTTCAAACACATGCCTCTTTGCTCTTTTAACATCTCCAGAAGTAGAATACTCTGCCACTAAGCCTTTAAAAATATCTCTGGCTCCTCTGTTTTAGAGGGAAGATACATAGGTTAATATTTGTATTTTCCTTGACTAACAGAACATCAACAGTAAAAACTGCTTGGATTAATATTGGCTAGGGGTAAGGTTTTCCCATTGAAAGCCCCGCACCTCTTTGTGCCTTTGAAAAAATCTCCCCCTGGAAAGTTTTTTCCGTAACAGACAATATACAGAAGAGCTTTTTTTTTTCCCCCCCTGAACATGGTCAGTTTTAACACTGGACGTATTAACTTATGATTAAGCAGTTTGGGTTTTAGCAAGGTGAAGGAGAGGTTTTCAAAATATTAGCAGCAAATGAAGAAAGCCATTCTTCCCAAGCATGTGTGTCCTTCTGGAAACGATCAAAGAAAGCCTGTAAATGGGATTCCGCAAAGGATTGTCTGTTTCAAAACTTTAAAATATCTCAATTTTTAAACAGCATTCTTCTCTCTTTGGAATCTTCATGACCACGTTATATTGGAATATTAATCTTCATTGGAAGTAATATTTTAGCTAGTGTGAACACCGAATTAGCTAAGGACCTAGCTTATAACTCATTTATATCCTTGAGGCATCATTTCTGCTAGCACCCAATGGACTCACCTGCCCAGACGCTTTTAAGCCTATTCCTTTAACAAATTTATTCTTATATACAGTAATTCACTTAGGAGGGATTTCGTCAAATGTAGCAATGCCATAGCTTGGTGCACAGCCAAGTTCATTCATGTTTATTGGTTTAAACAATCTGATGTTCCTTTTGTTTCTCCTTTGGGGACCTAGCTATTTATTCATCTAGAAAATCTCATTCCTTTATCATGCAGTGTAAAAGGGTTACACTGTAAATACCAAACCTGTGTAAATTTCTTCACAATAAATCTTTTCATTGCTTTAGCAATATCAATAGTGTAGGCACCTCACATGCTGTATTCTGGCAAAACAATATGCATTGGAGTCAGTGGAAGAATCACCTGAGTATGGACTGGATGATGCAGCACTAAATGTGTTCCACTGGCTGTCATTATATTTGCCTCCTGGGTTATAAATTTCCATTATGACAATTTAAATTGAATTTCCAAATCTCAACAGGCTAGTCCCGGAAATGTCTCATCCCAGAGGAAAAAAAATAACAGCAACCCAGCACAGCTAGTTCATGTTGTCAACCACAGAATCAAAGATCAAATTTACTAATGCTCTTTTTGGAAGCATGCATCGGGCCAGAAGAACAAATTTGGCCCTGGTGTGGAGTTGCACCAGGTCTGAATTTGACTCACAATATGATGGGTGTTCAATGGCCATTCTGGCAAAGAAGTTAGTAGCTCATGGTCACAGAAAGAAAACCATTCCATTAGATACCCTGGTTTGTCCCATTGAGAGCTTTGGAGAGCCAGTGAATTTGAATGGGATTCAATGTAGTGACTAGACCATTGGGCAATGTGCTTAATTGGGGGCCACTCTTAGAATCATAGAATATCAGGGTTGGAAGGGACCTCAAGAGGTCCAACCCCCTGCTCAAAGCAGGACCAAGCCCGAGACAGATTTTTATCCCAGTTGCCTAAGTGGCCCCCTCAAGGATTGAACTCACAACCTTGGGTTTAGCAGGCCAATGCTCAAACCACTGAGCTATCCCTCCCCCCTGAAATTAATGGAGATATCCCATCTCCTAGAACTGGAAGGGACCTTGAAAGATCATCAAGTCCAGCCCCCTGCCTTCACTAGCAGGACCAAGTACTGATTCTGCCCCAGATCCCTAAGTGGCCCCCTCACAGATTGAACTCACAACCCTGGGTTTAGCAAGCCAATGCTCAAACCACTGAGCTATCCCTCCCCCCCTGTTGAACTAACCGGAGCATCTTCAAAGCTCGTACATTCAAACCCAAGTACAGTGCATCACAGTAATCAAAGCTAAAGCTCATGAATGCATGGGAATTCAAAGCCCGGTGCTGGTCAATCCGGATGAGGCTAAATCTCTTGAATAGCCACAGATGGAAGAAGGCATTTCTGGGCACTGTCAACTGGGTATCCAATAGCAGAAAGGGCTCCAGAAGGACCTCCTTGTTTCTAACAAATCACAGGTAATATGCCTTTGTTGGATGGTGATGTTTAGTATTAGCCAATCCTTCTAAACATTTTTCCCCTTCGCTCCAGCATCATCTCCAGCTTTAACGTCAGTCAGTTCATCTTTATCCAAGCACTGATCTCACTTAGACTCCTGCACTACACATACACTAACTAGCGATCTCCAGTGGAAAAGTTAGTTTAAGAAAGGCTCAGGTGCTTTTACCACCATGTCATCTAACCTTGCACCAGCACTAGAACAATGGTGAGAAGCTATGAAATTGTTAGCATAGATACGGCCTTAAATCTCTGGGAGATGGTGCTGACACTGGAAGTGAATTAAATGTATTGTTGGGTGTTGGCATATTGCTGGCATCTCAGGCGATGGCATCTTACAATCTCCCCTAGCATCTTAGGCATGGTGTCTTACAGTCTCCCCTAGCAGTTTTACAGATACTAAATACAAACAGGAAGAAGATACCCAGGAGGGAGAGGAGTTATTTAAGTTAAGCGCCAATGTGGACACAAGAACAAGTGTCTGGCTGGTGGGTCTTGCCCACATGTTCAGGGTGTAACTGATCACCATAACTGGGGTCAGGAAGGAATTTTCCTGCCGGGTCAGATTGGCAGAGACCCTGGGGTTTTTTCACCTTCCTCTGCAGCATGGGTCACTTGCAGGTTTAAACTAGTGTAAATGGTGGATTCTCTGTAACTTGAAATCTTTAAATCATGATTTGAGGACTTCAGTAACTCAGCCAGAGGTTCTATTACAGGAGTGGGTGGCTGACGTTCTGTGGCCTGCGATGTGCAGGAGGTCAGACTAGATGATCATGATGGTCCTTTCTGACCTTAAAGGCTATGTGTCTAAGATAGAGCCTTATGGAAGTCTGCAATTTACCCATCTTGATCATCAGTGACCAGTTTGAGAGGATTGTGTCACCAAAAAGAAAAATACCGACCATGCTATTGTGATCTCTCTCCTGGATTATTGTAACCTGTTTCTCTCCAGCCTGCTTGCCTCTCAGCTCTGCTCACTTCAGTCAATTCTACGTTACATCTAAAATTATCTTCTTTGCCCACTGTTATGAACATCTTCCTCATCTTCCTCTGTTGGCTTCCTATCTCATTTGCATCAAGATCAACTTCCCCTGATATATCTCACCTCTTGTCTCCTATTATACCCCATATATTACATTCTACCAGCTACACCTGCATCTCAGGACCCTTTATCTCCTTCTTCCACTGATGACTCCAGGCCACTGTTTGGGCCACTCCTTTCTTCTGGAAGAGATCCTCATTTCTAATAGATTAAAAAACCTCTCCCCTCTTACTGGTCCTGCCTCAACCCTCACTTCTCGTGGCTAGCCGTCCACCACTCACTGCACACCCTTCTTTGTTCTCCTGTTAACTGAGCTCAAATGACAACATGAAATAATTTAAAATGTAAATAAATCTTTGAACTAAATGACTCGTGTACCAGGCACTTTGCTGGTGTGTTACATCTCTTTTGCCTGTATTTTGTATATTTAAACTGGCAGCTCATCTGGACTGGGACCTAGTCTTCCTACATGCCTGGAAAATGCCAAGCACTATGGAAACACACAAAATTAACTAAGGGGGATCTGATAGAGGTCTATAAAATCGTGACTGGTGTGGAGAAAGTAAATAAGGAAGTGTTATTTACTCCTTCTCATAACACAAGAACTAGGGGTCACCAAATGAAATTAATAGGCAGCAGGTTTAAAACAGACAAAAGGAAGTATTTCTTCACACAACACACAGTCAATCTGTGGAACTCTTTGCCAGAGGATGTTGTGAAGGCCCAGACTATAAGAGGGTTCAAAAAAGAACTAGATAAATTCATGATAGGCCCATCAATGGCTATTCGCCAGGAAGGACAGGGATGGTGTCCCTAGCCTCTGTTTGCCAGAAGCTGGGAATGGGTGACAGGGGATGGATCGCTTGATGATTACCTGTTGTGTTCATTCCCTCTGGGGCACCTGGCATTGATCACTGTTGGAAGACAGGATACTAGCTAGATGGACCTTTGGTCTGACCCAGTATGGCCATTCTTATGTTCTAAATTTAATAATGAACAGCAAACAATGATAGATATTTCAGTGCTTCATCGCGTCATGGCAGAGACCCTGATTCCCCAACACTATTTGGAGCTTCATCCTGCACAGAAGAGGTGTAGATTGTGATGTGTACAAGCACCAGGTCAAAAGTGATGGGCAGGAGCATGTATTCAAGAGAACTCAATCTTACTTTAATGAGAGTGCAGCTGGATAGTCAACACATGATTCCTGCCAGAACACAAGAAAAGTCTAAGAAGGGAACATGTAGCTAACTGTCCTATTCGCATGATGAGGATCATGATTAAGCAGATTTCTACTTGGACTCCTGGCCCATTCCCTGCCCCTTCTTTACTCTACACTCAAGAACAACAGGGTGAGAGCCCACTAAGGGCTTGGGATTTATTTCCACTCAGTGCGTAAGCTTATTTGCACCAACTCTCATCCTCTGCTTACACCTGCACAGAAACACAACCATGCTGCACTCCCTGCTGTACCCCATGGAAAAGGCTTAGTGTCATTATTTATTATTTTATAGACCCAGAAGTCTACTAGGTGTTTCAAAGAAGATAGAAAGACAGAGGCCCAGATCCACAAAAGATATTTAGGCTCCTAACTTCCATCAACTTCAATGGAAGTTAGGAGCCTAAGTACAATTTTGGATGGGGGTTGAGTCCCTGCCCAAAAGTGCTTGCAATCCAATGGCTGGATTCTGCCACCCTTACACTGGGTAGCACCATACCTCACCAGTAATTTCACTTATATGACACAACAAATGGGGGAGATGAATAGTAGGAAAGGGACAGAGAGAAAGGGTGAAGGTGACACGATGCTCACATGGTCCCTGCATTTCGGCATGTGCACAACATTGTGGTTCAATTCAGAGTTCATTTTTAAAAATATGTATAAAATAGGGCTCTTGATTAATCTCAGTTAACTCACGCAGTTAACTCAAAAAAATTATCACAATTAATTGCAATTTTAATCACACTGTTAAACAATAGAATACCAGTTGAAATGTATTAAATATTTTTGGATGTTTTCTACATTTTCAAATATATTGACTTCAATTACAACACAGAATACAAAGTGTACACTGCTCACTTTATTTTATTTTTGATTACAAATATTTGCACTGTAAAAATAATAAAGTATTTTTCAATTCACCTCATACAAGTACTATAGTGTAATCTCTTTATCGTGAAAGTGCAACTTACAAATGTAGGGGTTTTTTTGTTACATAACTACGCTCAAAAACAAACACTGTAAAACTTTAGCCTACAAGTCCACTCAGTCCTATTTCTTGTTCAGCCGTGCACTAAGACAAACGCATTTGTTTACATTTACGGGAGATAATGCTGCCCACTTCTTATTTACAAGGTCACCTGAAAGTGAGAACAGTTGTTCACGGGGCACTTTTGTAGCCAGCACTGCAAGGTATTTATGTGCCAGATATGCTAAACATTCATATGCCCCTTCATGCTTCGGCCATCATTCCAGAGGACATGCTTCCATGCTGAAGACGCTCGTTAAAAAAATAATGTGTTAAATTTTTGATTGAACTCCTTGGGGGAAAATTGTATGCCTCCTGCTCTGTTTTACCCACATATTTCATGTTATAGCAGTCTCGGATGATGACCCAACATATGTTGTTCGTTTTAAGAACACTTTCACTGCAGATTTGACAAAATGCAAAGAAGGTACCAATATGAGATTTCTAAAGATAGCTACAGCACTCAACCCAAGGTTTAAGAATCTGAAGTGCCTTCCAAAATCTGAGAGGGGCGAGATGTGGAGCATTCTTTCAGATGTCTTAAAGAGCAACACTTTGATGTGGAAACTACAGAACCCGAACCACCAATGAAGAAAATCAACCTTCTACTGGTGGCATCTGACTCAGATGATGAAAACGAATATGCATTGGTCCGCACTGTTTTGGATCCTTATCAAACAAAACCTATCATCAGCAGGGACACATCCTCTGGAATGGTGGTTGAACCATGAAGGAACATATGAATCTTTAGCGCATCTGGCACGTAAATATTTTGTGACACTGGCTACAACAGTGCCACGTGAATGCCTGTTCTCACTATCAGGTGACATTGTGAACAAGAAGTGGGCAGCATTATCTCCTGCAAATGTAAACAAACTTGTTTGTGTGAGCAATTGGCTGAACAAGAAGTAAGACTACATTCACGATAAAGAGATTCCACTATACTATTTGTAATGGGAGAATTGAAAAACTGCTATTTATTTTGTTTTTTACAGTGGAAATATTTGTAATAAAAAATAAATATAAAGTGACCACTGTACACTTTGTATTGTGTTGTAATTAAAATCAATATATTTGAAAATGTAGAAAACATCCAAAAATATTTAAATAAATGGTATTCAATTATTATTAAACAGCACGATTAATCGTGCAATTAATCACAATTAATTTTTTTAATCGCTTGACAGCCCTAGTATAAAAATAAGGAAGGAACAAAGAGAGATTTTAAGATTTTCACACATTTATTGTGGGCATCACAGAAGAGGTGAATTTTCAGGAGAGATTAAAATGAGAAGAGGGCATTGGCTTGGCAGATTAAACTAGACTTGTTCCATACAAAGGGAGAAGCATGAAAGAAAGACATGGAGAGGTTCATGGGAGAAATGGATGAAGATGGCATCAAAGCTGGTATTGCAAGCAGTGAGCGGGAGTCAGGGAGCAACACAGTAAGAGGCAAAGTCAGACAAGTAGGGAATAGCAAAATTATTTCCCTTGTCAGCTCCTGGTGAGCCTTCTATAGGTAACTACAATTGTGCTAGGTTTCAGAGTGATAGTTGAGCTGATTTCAAGTCTCTGCCATGACTGGTCAGACTGAGAATGTTGCTTGGTTCTTCAACAAGGATACATATACAGGGGTGCTGGAACTAGAAGTGATGGGGTGCAGCAGCACCCTCTGGCTTGAAGTGGTTTCCACCATATGCAGTGTTTGCAGTTTGGTTCAATGGCTCTCAGCTATCCCACTATACAAATTGTTCCAACACGACTGTACGTGTATAATACACACGTAGAGCCTGATGTTTCAGTTCTGACCATGGAAAACTCCCTCTGAAGTCAGTGGAAGTTTTGTCTGAGTAATGATTGTAGATATGGCCTTTGGTGATGCACTTCAATCACGTACTGGGAACAACAGCAAAACATTTCCCAAAACCATTTTGGAATCTTTGACAATTGACTAAACATAGCCAACTCAAACCCCCCCTTCCCCGCCAGCTGTTGGTACAATATAGGATGCTGAGGCCTGCCTCTGCTGTGCTTGCACATCCAGAATTCCTTCTGACTTCTGTCGGAGTTTGGGGCACATGATTAGTACATCAGACAACAGTATTGAAAATCCACTGCAAAATCTTCAGTAAGCAAGATTAAGGATCAAACTGTACTTCCCCAATAGCAAAACTCCAATTGATTCAATGAGAACAGAGCTGGTGGGTCCAAAAGATCAGGAAAAAAAAGTTGGAGATCCTATCAAGGGTGGTTTTGGTTGATCTTTTTGTTTGATATTTTGCAATGAGTTCATTCATTATGTTTAATAAGAGCCCTGGAGGCTTGAAGCTGTAAAGTGTTTCTTTACCAATTTTTGCCTTTCACTCATTCACTAATGTAGAGTTTGTCTTATGGGCTGTGTTACTGTTATAAAGACAGACACAGAAACCTCCTGTTAGGCTGTAGACTCTTCTGGGACAGGAAATGTACACACTACACAATATACAGAGCCAAGACTATTTGTCTAATTTGCTTCCCTCCCCCCCCCCAGGGGAAGAGTAAGGGACAGAAACTTAAAAAATGAAAAGGTAGTTCAAGTTCTGGATCTGCCAACTTTGGCTATGTTCTTTTTGTCTTTAATTTGGTCACAAAAACAGCACTGCTACTAATGGATATACACGTGGAAAGAATTGGGCACAATCCATATCTGGGACTCTCCTTCCTTGTTCTTGATTATTTTGTCCTAAGACAACAGGAAATATTGAAAGCTGAAGAAGTTATAACACTCTGGATTTAGAGGCAAACATCTCATTCAGTTCTTCTAGTTTCTTTACTCAAAATTGGATAGTGCACTATTGTTGCTGGGCATACATTTACATTAAAGTAGCATCTTAAAGCCCCAACCAAGATTGGCTCCCCTTTGTGGTAGGCAATATACACACACTTAGCAGAGACGGTCCCTGCTTGGAACAGTTTACAGTCTAGACAGAAAAAGGATGGAGGGAAAACAGAGGCAAAATCAACTGCCCTCCGAAGAAGTGGGCTGTAGCCCACGAAAGCTTATGCTCTAATAAATTTGTTAGTCTCTAAGGTGCCACAAGTACTCCTGTTCTTTTTACAGAAGGTTTGTGACAGATGGAAACAGAACATAGGTCTCTGGACTTCCAATCCAATACCCTAGTCACTAGACCACACTGCCTCTCAATAATTTGACACACCAGTAAGCAGCTGGGCACTGAAGAAGTCACACATCCCTTTATGGCATTTAAAAAAAACAACTTTTGAAATATTTTAAATCCTTGTAAGCTCTGAAGTGCTTGCAAGTGTTGCAACACCGGCTGAAATAAAGTCTAGCAACATTCCCGCAGTGAGAGCTGCTTAACAAGTTTTCACACCTACTTGTCAACCCATCCTTTATCAATTAGGATCTTGCATTAGAAGCTGGCCAGTTTCCAGGATACCTGAGCTCTGCTCACTCCCCAATAAAAGCCCAAAGAAATGGAACCTAGTTAAAGCACCTCGACTTCTGCCTTTTATCTCTTCCCATGTGATGCTGCAGCATGGAACCAACTTACACCATTGGATCCTATATGGTTCTAATAAATAAATTTCTGCCAAAAACGGGGTGGGGGGGGGCTTTTGTGTCTGTAAGTGATGTTTCTGAGTCAGACTCTGTGTCCTTTGGTGGAGGGCGTTGGTCTTGTGAAAGAATCAAAATGGTCGAATACACCAAGGAGGTTACCCTCCTCCCTACAGTTTATGTGAAGCTTTGTTTATTCTTTATGCTCAGCCATCACTGTATCTCTGAGGGAAACAATATGCAAGATCAAAGCACCCAGATCCCTTTTGCAGGAAAACCATCCTGCAAATGGATGCAAACGGCCAGCTCAAGGTCCCCGAGAATTGCGATTAACTCTTTGACTCCTGATCTCTTTGGTAATATTGTTCTCAGGGATCTATTAATAGCACTGAGAGGTGTTGGCTCTCTCTCATCATGGCGCTCTTTAGGTTTCCACATTTTTTAATTCACTATTGGCTTGTTGCCCTTCCGATCCCCCTCCCCCACATCAGTTTTTTTGCTCTGGATGCAATATGTAATTTCTCTCTCTACGTGCGCTGGGGATGTGCTGGGGCTTTCCGAGGCATTGTGCTTGCTGCCCGGGTCCCCTCCCTCTTTTGTTCTGCTTCACATCAGTTGCTGACTCTCCCCAAGTCTATCACCTTAGCAAGAACCGCTGTCGTTTCAGCGCCAAGCACACAACCCCCCCAAACATCTTTTAATGTACTGACACCCCCCCCCTCACACACACACCCTGCGCAGATCCAGGGGAGGAAAAGGGGCAATAAAGCCGCTGATCTCCCCAAGACAGACCTGCCACCACCCCCGCCCCCCCAGAAACCCACTGCGATTATTTCCAACCGAGCGAGCACACACACACTCAGCGCAGGGTCCGGGCTGGGGGGGGAAATAAGAAGGGAGGGGAATTCTCCCTTTCCCCTGCCCGCCGCTCGGTGGGGGGTGGGTACTCCCTCCAGCAGAGCCGCTCTCGCTCCGGATGAACCCTGCTTCGTTGCCATGCTGTAATATGCCCTCGCCCTGAAATCAACCAGCCGCCATAACAGACCATCTATTCCCACCCCCCGGGATCCCTGATTGCTCAGCGCCCTGGCGCAGCGGCAATGCCCCCTCTCCGTCCTGGGGTTCCCGGGTAACCCCCTCACCCCACTCCCGGGCCGACTCCGGGCCCTGGGCTCCGCTTACCGTTATGTGGGGGATGCTCTTCTTGCCCTGGTAAGACATGCTGCCTCCTGTGAGCCCTGCGCGCACCACGCACCCCGGGAACAGCACAATGCAGAGATACGGGGGGAGGGGGGAAGCTATTCAATGGAGGCAGCGTTTCCTTCCCGGGAAAGGCAAATCTAGCCCCCTTTTTTCTGTGGCAATAACACAGGGGCGCGTCTCCCCGAGGGAGTTGGCCAGAGCTCCGTGCAGCGGCTGCAGCAGCGCCCTCCCGGCTGCAGAGCGGAGCAGGATTCGCTCGGCGCAACCCAGGAAGCGTTTCCTTTCCCTTCTGTCTCTTCCCCCCCTCCCCAACCCATCAATCCATCTGTGGCCTCCAATACCGGGGCTGGAAAACTCCGTGCCCCCACCTAGCACCAGGCCGAGCCCGAACGCTTGCTCTCCCCGAGACCGCGTCTCTGGCTGTATTTCTACCAGGGCTGGGACAAAGCACCGCTGCCCCGGCTGTCACACCGTGTGAATGTCCCCTCCCTGTCTGCACCGATAACGGGCGAGAGACCCAGGGGAAAGCACACTGCAGCGCAGATGGGCTAGAACAGGTGGAATTCACGTGGTTCTCCCTCATTGCAGAGAACTCAGCAGATTGCTGATTGAAGCCTCTCCTTTCCCGTATTTCACCTACATTGTTCCCCTAATGGCTGCTGAAGGCTCCTAAAGGGACCAGATTAAGGGAAGTCAAAGGCTCAGACACTGACCTAAAGTTTGAATCCTTCCAGAAGCCCTTCCATAAAATAAGGTCTGGATCCATGCCAGCATTAAATTGCACCGAGTCATTTTTAAAGTCAGGACACCTCCCTGACACTTTATCACTTTTCCACTGAAATCTGGCTTCAGTACTTAAAGTTCCAGCCCAGGCTGCTGGAGGTGGAGATGGGGGTGTGTACGGACTGGGTATTGCTGCAGGTTCTCCTCCCCTCTTCCCACGCCATCTTCCCCTCCCGTCCCCTTCAGGAAAGCCAACCCATTACTAATCTGCAATCACATAAATACATAATTCCTGGGCAAGTTGCCTGATGTGTGCAATTTTAAATAGGAGGCAGAACTCAGGAGGGAAGAGTACAAAGCACATGCAATGAGGCACCATCCCAGTGCAGGGAGGATTATTATTTTGACATAAAGTTGAGGTAATTAATATGAAATAGACGGGGAAGGGATGACTGCAGCACAGCTGGGAGCCCTTTGCAATCAACCAAACCCCTATTCAGTATTTAGTGATTCCAGTTTTTCAAGTCACATATTTAATCTAACACAAAACTACCTCTAATGACCATTACCACCTTTATGCTCTGTCCTATGACTACAAACCAGGAAAGTGTACCAGATCCTGGCTCAAGACAAACAAAAGAGATTTTCGCTCCTAGGTTGTAAAAGAAAATAAACCTTATTGACAACCTTATTCTGGCTGTGTGTGTTAAAAGCCAAATGGGGTGAAAAGTAGAGGGATTTATTTTTGTTTGTTTGGGGTGTCTATGTATGGAGATCAAATGTGTTCAGATGATCCACTTACCAAAGTGAGAAAATAACTGCAAAGGTCTATTTATTTAGAGAGGAAATAACATTATTATAATCTCCTAGGAAAACCAGTCTCCTGTGTGTTGTGATGTAGAGCTGTTTTATTTATGACCTCTGCCACAGGCTTGTATGCTACAGAAGTGGGATTACTCAGACTGCAAGAAGCTGCTGGTTAGAGAACTCAACTGCATTTCTAATTTCCTAATTTATCTTGGTATAGTCTTTGTCCTGTTCCAATGAGTGGGAGGAAAAATTGAAAATCGCTTACCACCACGGAAATAGAGGTCATTATCCAGTGCTTAGCTCAGCAGTACAGATAGACAATTATCGTTGCTTTAAAGGAAATGTCTGAGCTTGGGACCCCCATTCTGTTTGGCTACAGCTATAAACAATCTGCTAAGGATACAATGAAACCACAGGAGGATCCAGGTGGTTTGAGATCAGCAGTAACTGAGCAAATCTCACAATATAGACAGGACGGGGAGAGAGGTGGAGTTGGTGTATGTAGAGGTGGGTGGGTGTGTTTGACTCATCAGGCCTTTTCCAGAGAAAGGAAAAGTGAAACTGACGGCTCCCAAATTAGGATAGGCCCCTCAGCTCAGAGATTTCAGTTTAGGACTGAGCTCCCGGTTTTGTTATGCTGGATGGCACCATCCAAGACAGCCTTGTGGAATCTGTGCCAGCGTGTTTGTAGATTCTGAATACGGTCCCTTTTAAAGAGCCATTAAGGGTTTAGAACATTAAAGTGTGTGTGTTCCAAGCTAGATTGTACAGGAGCCCTTTGTAAGAAATATTTCCCTGGGAAAAACTGCCACGACCTCTGATTTTTTTTTGTTTTTGTTTTGATTATTTAGATTTTTAAAAAGAAGCCGAAGGAGTGACGTCCCATGCTTCAGAAGATGCGGTATTCCTGAGCCCTCTCGGGCTGCAGTAACAGCATCCTGGTGTATTTATTCTGCACATAGGCGACCTGCAATGCCGAGCCTAACCTGGGATATATGGCATATGGATATATGCTCAAACGAGTGATCCCTGAAATAGCCCTGGAGCTACCGGCAAGCCGCAGTAAAGCTCTGCAGCAGGGCTTGTGCTGCATAGGTTGGGAACCCAACACTCTTTGCTGTTGCAGTTGTGACACTCCTGATGCCTAGGGCTCGTTGGCGCTGTAGCCATGAATGGGTTCTCTCCCCCTGCCAGCGCTCGGTACCGAGACCCTGCCACCCCCTGTCCTTCCTCCCCCTTACCTTCCCATTGTCCTGGCCCTGCAGCAGCTCTTTCCCCGTCGGGTATTTGATCTCGATGCCCGGGGTCTTGTCGTCCCGGTCCCCGGGGGAGCTGATCACGGAGCCGGAGACCTCGCTGACATCGCTGGCGGTCTCACTGTAATTGTCCCCACCATCCAGCATCATGTCGTGTCTGCTGCCGCTGCGCGGGGTCCGGGAGCCCTTCTTCCCCACGCTGTAGGCATCGAAGTCGATGGTTTTGTTCTCGTAGGCCCCCTCCACCGAGGCGAACATGCCCCCGTATTTCTGCCGGGGGGTCTGAGCCGTGGTGCCCGGCCTGGCCAGATACACGGGCAGGTCGTCTTCCTTGTTCCAGGTCCTCTTTCTCTCGGCCATTCTCGCTCTCTCCCAGGCTCTCTCCCTCCCCCCAGCTCCTCTGCACCTTCCACTACCGGGATCGGCTGCTGGCGACCATAAACACGAGTGAACGGATGCAGCAGCGCAGTGGCAGAGCTGGAGTTGGCTGGTGGGATCTGGGAGACGCAAGCCCCCCACCCGCGAAGAGAAATCTCACGGTGGGTTTCCAAACAGCCCGGGCAGGAAGCAGCACGTGAACTAAAGTACAAAGAGAACGGAGGAGAGGATGGCAGCGCTAGGCGATTGGAAAGCTCAGGGCGAATAGGAAAAGCACCGCACTAGCCCGCCAGTATAAAGAGCGGTCCAGGGGGAGGGGGAAACCCCTCTGGTGAACACCCCCCCAGCCTGTGCAAAACGGGCCCTTCCCGGCTACCCGCTGCAAAGATTGCGGATCCCCTGCCGCTGCCTGGCTCGCAGTGAAGCGCTGGGGATGGAGTTGCGCCCACCGACCCACCCACTCGCACTACCCGCTGTCTCCAGGGGACGATACCGCGGTGCTGCCGCACTTGGAGAGGCGAAGGCTTCCCAGCGAGGGGGTGGGGGTGTGTGCAATGGGCAAGTCCACAGCAAAGCACCTGCTGGCTCCTTCTTCTTTCAAAGGATCTGGACTTGGTGCCAGATCTCGCCGGGAAGCCTTGATCTTTGTAGCAACTTCGGGTTGGCTGCTGCTCCCTCCCCCACAGCAGAAGTTGGTCAATTGCAGCAGCGAAGATTGGCCTTCTGTGGCAATAGGTGCAAAGCGGGGGGGAAACCCACGCACAGCTCCGGGTTCCTGAGCAGGGAGGGGAAAATCTGCTGCTCCTTTCGGCCGCTTCCCTGCTTCTCTCTGGTAGCAGCAGCAGCTGCAAAGGGAGGAGGGGGCGATATCCGCGCGCCCCGGCCGCCGCTCGATCTCCCTGTCTAGCCTCAGCCTGGAGGCGGCGGTGGGTGAGACTGAAGCGTGCAGGGGAGGTAACCGCCGCGCCGCTGCTGCCTGCCTCTGACACGGAAGTAATAGCACCCGGCGCTGGTGCGAGCTGCACTGCAAATCCTCCCTGCCAGCAGCCCCCTGCAGGGAGCGGCCGCGACACTGAGCTAGGAGACTGCGCCTGCAAAACTGCCCCGGGGAAGTGGGCGGGGAGGGGAGCGGACAAAAGACTGGAGCGTTAGCAGCAGAATAATGCACCGACTATCACTGCCCCAGGCTTCCCGCTGTCTGCAGCTAGAGCCGCGAGAGCCTGGCTGGGAGCTGTCCCTTCAGCACCTCAATGACCAACCTTGCTGCAGCCCCAGGCCTGTGCAAGGAAAGATTTACAGCCCAGTTGCACAACGGTGGTTGTTCTGCTGGTAGAGAAATAGACTTTGGATAGAATCTCACTGCAGTAAAGTGGACTTTCCCTAAACGAGCGTCTGTTCTTCAACCGTACAAGAGTCTGAGTGAAAGAAAACAACAGGAAATACAACACAGGGCTGGCAAATAGGTAGACACACAAACACAAATATTTGTAATAGAGTTGCGCCTTCTTATACCAAGGATGAATTGGGTCCGTTATATTTAAATCACGACTAATCATTTCTTCTGATAACGATTTTTTAACTGCCATTGTAGTTAACAAGGAGTGAATTATGACCCCGATTTCCAAAACAAATTAGGGGACATTTTTGTAAAGCAGGCCAAGTTGAGCTACTGTCACTGCTTTATGTAGACTAGTTCAGAAAGTCTAGCTTTTACATCCTTAGGTAGATTTCAATTACAAATGTGGTTTAAGGCAAGTAACTTAAAACAATGATATTTTTCTGACAGTCAAAACTGTTTTCATAAACCTTGGAAATGCCCTTTGTACCACAGCAGTTGCCTAAGGGATATTCTCTACCGCTCTGCACTTGCACAAAATGCTGCTGAGATTGATTAATAGGCTAAGTGAAGCTGAAGCATTTAATCAATCACAAAAGCTATTGATTGTTGGTATACAAGGAAACAATAAAAAGCAACAGAGAGTCCTGTGGCACCTTTAAGACTAACAGATGTATTGGAACATAAGCTTTCGTGGGTGAATGCCCACTTCGTTGGATGCTTATGCTCCAATACATCTGTTAGTCTTAAAGGTGCCACAGGACTCTCTGTTGCTTTTTACAGATCCAGACTAACACGGCTACCCCCCTGACACAAGGAAACAATAGATATGTTTGCTATTATACAACAACCACAATACACTCATCCTTTAATTGTCTGAGGTCCTTAAAGCCATTCCTGGTGGGCCACAAACTGAAAACAATTGAGGATCAAACATTCTACAGGCCACAGGAGAAGTGGAAGAGTAGGGGTGAAACGATGCCACCCGCCCCCCATTGAAGTCAATGGTAGAAGTCCCCTAGGAGTCTGGGAAGGAAGTTAATTCAGGGGACTAACCTTCTCATACATACATTTCCACAAATTGAAAATGTATATGAAGTAGTGATATAACATACCAAGTCCAGATATAACATTTCAAAGGAATTTCTCTCCTGGACACTCTGATTTTTGCTCTCTTGGACTTATCAGTAACACTGGGAAATTGGCTAGATTGTTTGTATAACTGGTGCTGGGATGTTAACTACTGATGGTTAACTAACTGATTGTTGTGACAATCACAGAGGGAAGGAGTGAGATAGTTAGACACAAATACTCCTATCTTTTCAGAGCTGGCTTTCATAAGAGTTGCATCATCTATTAACCCCCATGCTATAAAATATATATCCTGTAAGGATTTCACAGGTTTGTAAGGAAATAATTAAAATTATTTCTACGCTGTGACTTACTGAAACCCTTCTCTTGTATAATGGGCAGAAATTGATTTTTGTTGAGGGTAGCATCAGGACTTATTGAGCAAGGTGAAAAAAATCAGTATATTACTCCCAGGGATAATAAATCTTCATATTCAGTGAAACATGAGGTCAGTGTGTGTAATACTACATACATTCTGAATGTCTTCTTCATAAATAACAGGAAAGTTCTCCAGTAACGTGTAAAGGTGTAATTAATTTTCCTTTCCAATTAATATGCTAGTCATGAGAGGAAATTAGACCTCCAGAAAAAAATATTTACCTTTCATTGGCCAATCAGGAAGCAGAGATGTGCATATTTTTCTGGTTGACTCAAGGATGAACATTATCTTTTTCTGAAATCATCTAAAGCCACCAGGGATGTATATACGTGATCTGATGGTTAAGGCTTTTAGAATTGTTCACTTCTATCGAGGTAAACAATACAAACTTTTTGACTAATCTAACATTTTCAGGTGAGTGTGAACCAGGAGTTTTCTCTGGTCCACAGTAATAAATAATGTATTATTGCACCTTATAAAATATGACACTACACCAGGTGGTGCTTTACTAGGCTCATAGCTTTAAAATAGGAAACAATGTTTATACTTCAGAGAAAAAAATCCAGGGCACATAATATTGTCAAAATTGTTCATCGCTTTGAAATTAAAGACCTTCATAAAAGTAAGTCTCTTGACATTTTATTTTATTAGTAACTGTGTTCTAAATGCTCAGATATTTACATGCCTACAGTCCTGTCCTGTCTAAATTGCAGTTTTGTCACAAAGTTTGCACAGGAACAGACCTTACTCTGAGTCACAATCTGGTTCTCAGTTGCCTCCTCGGTTTGTGGGGTTTACCTAGAAAAGTGTGTGGTATGATATCAGGTTGTTTAAATATACCACCTTGGTGAAATTCTCTTATGGATGTTGTTTCTAATCTTGTCTCAAGATAGTTTGGAAAAATGAGGCAAAATTTAAGGGAACATAGACACTATGTTTCTACTAATGGATCTCCTATCTATATGTGTATCTATCATTAATACCAATTACATATGTTCCATTCAAAGGAGGTTAGACACCTGAGGATAGGCAATTGAAGTAACTCATATAAGCAGGTTTGCATAATTTAAAAACAATTTTTATCTTATAAAAAGCCTGACTGTTGGCAAAACATACATCAGCAGATGCTCAATTTTAATCTTAATACTCTTCAGCAATCAAGGCAAAATTCATGATCTTAAATGGGATTTTCAGGGTCTAAAGGCCTGGTGCTGGCTTCCTCTCTCAGGGACTTGGGAATCATATTTAGAGTTCAGATATTTAAATCTTATGGAGCTATTCTTGCTCAGTGCTGGGCACCCTGCTTGTAGTGGGAATTGACCACAACACAGAATTGGATCTATGGTATTATTTTGAATCCAACAAATGTCCTATAATTAGATCTCCAAGCCCTGCAAAGACTTACATTCACATTTTGTTTTTTGTCCAGTCAGTAGTCTTATCCTGCTAACACTTACATTTGTGCTTAACTTTATAACTCACCATACATCAAATTAAGTATATGTATATTATGCACTGCAGGATTGGGATCTTAGTTCCCTAGTGTGCAGCACCAGGCTTTTAACTTTTCATATAGCCATATAATTCCCTGCCAAACCAACAGCATTTTTTAGAGTTTTATTTATACTGATACTTCAAAAGCTCTATGGAATGAATAACTAATAATTAAACATTTTAAAGAAAGTTTTTAATTTAAAATATGCATACATTTGAATATACAAAATTATGCAAATTATACATTTAACTAACATAGAAAAATACATCTGGATAACAAGATAAAATGTCAACATATTTTACACAATTTTAAGTGATAGTTACAAATCTGTAATAATCATAAGGTAGACTTTGTGACTGCATTACAATTCTGTCCGTCTCCTCTCTAGTTACTTTGAAATTAACATATATGTACATTTCATTACATGAAAGAAATGTCCTAAAATGAAATTCATTGCTGAAAAATGTAAACAAGATGGCTTCAGTGTAACACATCAAAATGATAATAGCATCTTTTATGTCACTCAAGTGAACACAATTAGCTGTTCCATTTTAATTCCTACTGATAGGGGTTTACAAATAAGAGTGTCAAGCTTTCTGCATTTATATACAACAATTTCATAAAGGATCCAGCTGTAACTTTTGGGTAATCTATATCAAACTATGAAGCCCAAGTTTTTTGTGCATTCTTCGGCACTTTTTCAAACTGGTTCTAATTTGTGTCCTTAACTATCAGCTTTTCATGACTCCTAGCTAACATCACACTGTTGTGTAGATGAAAAGCTGATAGTACCTCATCCATTTTTGTGCATCCAAGGCTTTCAATTTAAATTTGGTCCCAAGAGGTGAGACAATATCCATCTTTTTCAATGCAAATAAATACTTCTAAGTCTTTACTCCTTACTTTAATTTACACGGGCTTCATGTGTTCAAAACAAAAGCCAGAAGCCTTATTTATAAACAAGCTACAAAAGTCTGTGCCACGTTGAATCTTGACATTTACAGCGTAAGCCAAGGAGTGATATTATTTACACATTTTCCAATCCACTTTTTTAGTCACAGAAAGCAGACCAGAAGATGACTATTTTGGGGGGCTTTATTTTTTTTCACGTCTGTATCCATCATTGCCAAACCTTTCTTTCATAATAAGTGAAATTCACCCCACACAAGACCACTTACAACTCTAAATTAGTGTTGTCTAGGGCCTTGTGTAGGCGCTCTGCACAGGAGTGAATTTCACCTAATATAAATTAATCTCTCTTTCAACATAGAAAAACAAATCCAAACAGTTCAGATGCTAACATATTTATATTTGGAAATCAGCTGCTACACATGTACAGTTACCCCTTTCATTGCAATTTACATTTACATACCATATTGACATAGCAAGAATCCATGTGACATAGTAACACAATAATGAGCACAGATTTACACCACACAGTAACAACTCTAAATCAAATCAAGCTCTATACTCTCCTTAGTTCCCATCTCCTCTGACCACATTGTCCCTGCTGTGCATAGGCAGTGATGATGAGTTAATGATATTTATATATCATATGTGCTGCACAAGTAAAAGACAGGGTGAAATCATGGCCCCATTGAAATCAATGGGAGTTTTACCATGGACTTCAATGGAACCAGGATTTATGCAGCACATCAGAGCTAAGCTGAACTTTCTTTGTTGGTTTGACTCCAACTTTAACATTCCTAGTTGGCTGATAATGACTTATATCATGGATTCCAATGGTAGAATTTGAAGTAGATGTTTTAGTTTTGTATCCTACTTTGGAAACAGCAGTAGATTTTGTAACCTAGGATATGTAAAGGGACAAAAATTCCTGTCCATAATACCATGACTACTGATTTCTAATGCAAATATGTTTGGAGTCCAAGGCACAATATGTCTTAAAGGAATTCTGCTGAATCAGGAAAGAGGTCTGAACAAGTTACTATAATCCCAAAGTCTCTTCTCCCTCTGGCTCCTTAAGGCACTAAAGGATTTCCAAAGGATTAGCTGCAAAAGCCAACATGCACATGTTTTTTCCACCAATGCAAATTCAAAATACTAAAATCCTTCACCTACATACTAGAAATACTGTAGATTTATGAAATATAGATGAGAATTTCCACTTTTTTAGGCCACAAATATCAATGATGCCTTAATAGGAGGTTTATTTTGAGAATTATATTGTGTGTATATAATATTTCTTAGCCAATTGTATTAGCATACATTTAACATAATTATCATTCAGTCATTCAATCACTATATTTCCAGCATCTGTCAACTGTGTTGGTGCAAATAACAGAATTCGATTTTCCAAGGTGATATAAGGACCATTGGTTGATTAGAAATATGGCATGAGTTATATTTTTAACATCTTGTAATGCTCTGCACAGTAGAGTGTATGGTAATAAGTGAATTAAGAAATAAACCATATTTTATATTTTAAAATGTCCAGTTTGTCAATTCTGTGTATTTTGTTGAAAGCGAGAGCAAAGGGGTATATTGACATAGGAGGACTTAGTAGCAGCATCTTAACATTAATTGCAATTAATTTGGTCAGAAAGATATTGTGCATATAAATCAAGCCAACCAAAGTGCCCAGTTTTACATTTTGAGAAGCAGTTTACTAGACACAAGAAAAGCAGCACCTTGTCAAATACAGATAATCAGTAGCTGTTCCATTTTATCCTGTCTGAATTTATCACACACCTAAGCAGGTCAGCCTACTAGAGAGAGAGGCAAAAATAGTTCCTTTGTCCTGCACAAAGTTTGCTTAGTGAAAGCATTTTGAACTGAACAGATTCTATAATAACTAGACACCGTTTTTTTCTGCTCACCACAAGGCAATTGGAAATTAATCATTATGCTCCCTGCCTGGTCTTACCACAATCAACAAACTCTCATTAATAGCTTTGCTGCTTTATTATTATCATTTGAGTTAAAGATGAGATTTTAATTCCAAATCTTTTGACACACAGAATGAATCCACCCATCTACTAGTTTAATGAGCTAATAGGCTTTTATAATATGGAAGACAATTTTGATATTAGGAGGTGTGCAACTTAAGAGAGGTGAATGTGACATGTGCCACAAAAGAAACATAGCACAATCTATATTCCTTATGCTAATCATTTTTTTACATGGAGTGAATGGCTGAAGGCCTGAGACACTAAAAAATGAACAAGTTCATTATCAACATTTATATTTCATAGTGGGAGACTGTTCATAAATGCCAGGAAACATGCATGATGTCTTAGTTTAACACTTCATTCAAAAATAAGAATTAGGGTCTAATTGTATGCATGTTTTGCAAATGATATATGTGTTGCTTCTCTTCAGGTGGTACAGTATGCTAATGGCAAGAAATCCACATATGACACCGATTTATTTTAAGAGCGCTTAGTAGTAGTTAAGCTGCAAATGTTGCCATGCCAACTTGTCATCTATTGCTAACCATAATCTAAAAATGCACATAAAATTAAACTGAGATGGGTTTCCTTATTTTATTAGCCACGTTCCTCTCTTCAAAGAATTTCTGAAATTACTGGGAGACTAACCACTGTAGAGCTCAGCACATTCTAAAGGTTAGCTCAATTAAAATAACATAAATGAAAGTTTGCAAAATAGTTATCAAAACTGACAGTGCATTACACAACAAGGGGGAAGTTATGTAAATTAGTACCAAATTTTACTCCCATTCAAGTCAATGGGAGTTTTGCTATTGACTTCAACAGGAGCATGCACAAGCCATTGAAGTAGGACTGTAAACACTCATATGTACCCTTACACTCCAGTCTCATGTGTGCAAGTACATCCAACATATCTTCATGTGCAGATAGATACAATAATATGTGCTTACCCACTTTGGACACATCAGTGTGTGTTCTGCATGCATTGTTACCAGTTTGTGGACGTGCACACACAGGACCTGATTCAGCAAAGAACATAAGCACGGGAGTAATCCAACTAAAATTCAAAGGGACTGCTCACAGGATTGAAGGTAAGTATGTGCTTATGTGCTTTACTGAATTAAGGCCATAGGGCACAATCCTTCCAACTTCTGAGTGCCTATAGGTCTGGGATGAGTATGACACTTACTCCAGTGGATGTTGAAGGCACTCGGCACCTTGAAAATTGAGTCCATCTACTGCCATATCCTGAGAGGTGCTATGCACCCTGAACGCCCATAAAAAACAGTGGGATTGAGGTCCCATGTGACCCTCATATATGCAAGCTCCCTATAACCACATATGTAGGCATCCAAAGGTTGGGATTTGAGCAAAATATGAGAATTTCCTAAAAATGCTTTAAAATATTAAGATTCTGTAAAAGATCTATATTTGATTGGTTTGCATCACCAACTTCCAATGAAGGATGAGGGTCAGTAAGTCATTGTTGCTTCTCAGTTTTTTCCTTAACAAAGCAGCTGTGGAGGCTGCCAGACTAGACACTCCCTTTGTGATACCTTCAGCACTGCATTGCTTTTTCTTTGCAGGTCTGATTCATTCTTCCCTGAATAAAAAGAAGGAAAAATACAAATAAGTAACTATAATGCTATGAAATAAATATGCAGCTAGAGTTCCACATTTTATTTATACAGGGATGTTATTCAAATAAGGCCAGGACAAAACATTTGATAATAAACATTACATTATTTCTAGTCTTGTATAGCATGTCTTGGCATTCATAGGACTCATAAGCTCTAGGCAGACTATGATCAATGGCAATATTGACTGGTTTGGAGACAACACAAATACACTGAAAATGGAGTTATCCCGAATACTTGTATTCTCTAACCGATTCTGGAAGTTTTAGGGTAGGAGACTGCTTCTTAACCTTGGCCAGATCACTACCACCGTTTCCCTACCAGAGCCCACTTGACAATGCAGGAAGGACAGGATGGTCAATCTCCTGTCACCAGTTTGCCATCCCCAAATTGAGATCTCCTGAAGTAGGATTAACTGTGTTGAAGATTCTTAAGTGAAACTCACCCCTGTGCAGCAGGCTAGCAAAAATCCAACGCAACACATAAATCTCACTTTTTAAATCCTCAAATTAGGGAGTATGTAGGACTTAAGTGGTTCATTGGCCTTGAGTTGGGTCCCTTAGTGCTGAGCAGGGGGGCAGTCCTGATTTTTGGAAGCACAGGTACCCTGCCCTCACTAGCATGACTTCACACATATGGTGCATGTGAGGTCTCAGTGTATGGAGGACATCATTTTATTCTACAAAATGGCATCCTCCATGAGGCTGCAAGGAGGATGCCATTTTGTTTCTGTATAATTGCTGGAATGGCATTCTGGCCCAAATACACCGCTGCTGTTGAGTGGTCACATAGGCTCAGAGTAGCACAGATAATTCAAAGGCTGGATCTAGGCTATAAACAAACAGTCTTTGGGACTGCTTTCCTCTTTAAGCACACACAGGCTTTTGGAGTTCCTTCTCATCTCCAGAAGAAATAAAGCAAAGCTGGTGAGCAAACGGCTATGAAAACACAGTCTTTGGGGACTTTCTCCTCTTCTTTGGATTACAACCTTTCTGGGAAGACTATAGTCAAACCTAGAACAAATAAAACCTACTTACAACATCTTAGATATTACAGCACTCACCGTCGGCAACTACCAAGAGATGTTTTCATGTCACCATGCACCCTGGTATCATCTAATACATATTTACTAATTATTAACCCAGAGAAGTATCTGATATCTTAGTGGCAGAGCCAGTCTAACATTTTGAAATCAGTCTGCAGAAGTATTTTTCATTCACTTCCTTTTATACATAACTAAAGCCGCTCCACTGTGATCTCATCATTATGCACAGGACCAACCTGAGGATTTGGGGGAGGATCAGTCAGATGATTATGTGGCCCTCTTAAAATCTAGTCTCATTTTAGAATATAAAGGGGTTGCTCTGTGTGGGCTACTGCTCTTCAGAAGCGGTGCTCAGCTGTTTGCACAGGAATCAATCACAGTTGCCCACATTGACTAGCCCTTTTAAAGGGAAGACTGTCCAAACAGGACTGGGAGGTCTTGGCGCTTCCATGTCCAACATATTCTATGAATCTCCCTTCAACTATCACTGTTTTCTCTTTACTGCTTTTTTTCTCTCTTTCTTTTAATAGCATCTTTTCCTTTTCTCTATCATCTTCTTTTTCACAGTCACTCCATCCTATGTTGCATAGCCCTGTTGCTCATTTCCATGAAACATTGTCTATTGCTCCCTTGATTCTCTTATTTGTTCTTTTTGCCCCCTTTGCATTCCTATCTTTCTGGAATTTCTGCTGCTCACCTATGCACCATTCTATCCCTGCTGATCCTTTTCTCTAAGCAACAATGGCAACATATATCATTATTATAGTGCTTTGCAAATATTAACTAACTAGTCCTCACAGCTGCCTTGTCAGATAGGTACCGCATTTTTGTCCATGGTTTGTGGAAAAGGAAAGATATGTTTATGGTGCTGTTTTATCAAATGATAATGCTGACTAAACATTTGCAAAGTGGTTAGGCACAGGGGTGCAGCTTTCAATCATAGTACTCAGGAGCATACTGATTTCATATTATAGAACAGAATAGCTTCCTAAGGATTCTAATATTTGTACTTCTGATGTGCTGAAAGCTACTGGCTCCATATTCTTTGTTTGTGCTAGTGCACATTCTTGGGTAATGATGCAAAGGCTAGACTCTTTTTCTGTCCCACCCCAGTATAAGGGCAATCAATTTCAGTCACCAAAATACAGAACTAGTGCAGATGGTCATTAAACAAGACCTCTTTCTCTGTGGCATTGAAATCTTGAAGGGACCTTATAAACTAAAAGATAAGATTATGCAACCTGATCCCTGCACCCCATCAACATCTTGGGACATTGCAAGAGGGACATGAAAGGATTTTATCACAAATAACAAGTAGAATTATACCACTGAACTGGACAAAATAATAATGTTTTAACAAGAAATCACAGGATTAATAGAAAGATAAGAATGCCTGATGTTGAATGGAAAACTGGCTCTGCTATGTGAATTGCAGATATTTTTCAAGCTGGGGGAAGGGATAGCTCAGTGGTTTGAGCATTGGCCTGCTAAACCTAGGGTTGTGACCTCAGTCCTTGAGGGGGGCCCCTTAGGGATCTGGAGCAAAATCAGTACTTGGTCCTGCTAGTGAAGGCAGAGGGCTGGACTCAATGGCCTTTCATGGTCCCTTCCAGTTCTATGAGATAGATATATCTCCACATTTTATTATATTATATTTTTACATAAGGATTATCTCCATAATATGCTTGGAATTGGTATTTGGATTATTTCTCACATAATAAAAGCTAGGGTCAGCTTTCATTTGCTCACCTGACATTCTCCAAACCTTTAATGACCTCTGTGTTTGTTAGCTGTTTGCACTTATTTGCTCCAGCTGTTCCTGCCCCTCCTCCCTCAATGTACTATACCTGTGAAACATTTATAAAGATGTTTTCAGGAAATTTGAAGTTAAAGGATGTCAACATTTCGTCCCCCTGAAAATTTCCTTTTTTGTGGAATTTCAGGTGAGTGACTGTGATGGGGCCACTTGCCTCTTGTGAATGCCTCCTTCTGGCAGTGTGTGTGCCTGCACTCTTTGCTTTGTGCTGCTTGTCTGTCTAAAAGAAAACTGCACAACAAAAGGAGCATCTGCAGCAGCAAAGCTGTCTGTTCCCAAACCCCTCTCAGAGTGTTTTCAAAGCATTATTGATTTTTGGAATTGTTCACGGCACACACACTCATGAGACTTAAGGTGATGACTAAATACCTCTTCCTTTGTAGATAACTATAAATATAAGGCTTATTTAAGATCCTAAATGATGGCAAAATACAGAGGCATGCTTTTTTTTCTGACTGTGTCAGAAAGGACAAAGTGCAGCCATTCCCTCTGAGAAGTGGGATCAAAATGGCTTCTGCTGACCCTTCCTAGTATGTGAGGTAGGCTCAACTCAGCAGTAAACAAGAACAAAACAGCATGTGATTCTAACCATTTCACTTCCGTTGTGTGATCAACCCCAATGAAAAACTTTCAATTTGGAATGCATTGGAACGCTGCCTCACAATGGTGTCAGACACTTCATACATTTAGAGCCACCTTCATCAGTATGTTCCCAGTGCTGTGTGCGGCTCTATGTATAAATAGCACCCATAAAGCCATCTTCAAGCCAGCTTTCCAGCTGCTTTATGTCACTAGAGAGGTGCAAACAGACCGCAACATACCAGTGAATCTGGCTCTTTATGTTAAACATTGATGAAAATAACACTGCGGTGACACTTTTTTTGAAGATACTGAAGGCTCAAGAAGCAGTTCACACTTCCTGAACGGCAAATTCCAAGTTTTATTAATTTCCAGTGGAAAGTGCTGCTCAGCTTTAGCTCTGCTCTTCCTACGGACTGGAAATGCCTCTCACTTTTGCACCCAATTGAGGCTCTACTGGCTTCCATGGCATCACTCCTGATTTACACTAGTGTGAGAGGAGAAACAGGCATTACAGACTTGTGCACCTAATGTCATTTACTAACAGCTGCATTGAAAACTCCAAGGGTAGAACAGATATTTTATGCAATACAGCTAACAGAGCTATATTCAGGCACTTTTCCATTTAAATTGCAGAAAAACAAACTTCTACGTGGCATTATCTTAGTAGAAAAAGATCCATGGTAAATGATTTCTTACGTGTTCCAGGGTATTTTCAGATATGTTCTAATACACAAAATCTTTGTTTACAATAAATATGATGACCCATCAATGACAAAACGGACAAAAAATGTACAATTGCAAGAAAAGGAATTAGAACAAATCTGTATTTAGTAATGAAACACATGGGAACGCTTATGTTACTAGTGGCTTATTGATATTTATGAAAACCCTTTGATTTCTTTGTTTCAAAAAATCAAATGGTATTCCATGTACTCTTTTCATTAGTGGCCTGCTGTTCTTAAACTTCATTTTTAATTGATGGATTCATGGGAGAGCTCGAGATGTGCTGATTCTCATTAAACTGCGGTAGAAATGTATTGATCCCACTTACAAACAAAGGACAACAAAGCTTGCTTATATTTCACAGAGATGCAAAAGCTTTCCCAGTTGCATCCATGGAAAAGAAAAAAAGCATTGCAGTTGTTGAAATTGTGAATCAATTATCTTTTTCTTTATTAGCAAGGTGTAAGACTATTATCTATTTTCATTTTAAAAACTGCATAGAGTGTAAAGTTTATGGACCTGATTTAAAACTGCTTTACTCTAAGTATATGCCAGTTTGTTCCAATGAAACAACGTAGCTACACTGGTGTAAAACTGAAGTAAAGCAGTGGTGAATAAGGCATTTTTTAGTTTGACTGTGTGTTAAATATGGAGGTTACTTACTTGTAACTGGAGTTCTTCAAGATGCACTCTGCATATTCACACTCTTGGGGATGGCTCCAATCCAGAGCAGCTAGGTTGGTGGAACCTTCTAGTAGCAGTGCCTGTTCGAGGTGCCTCACATCTCCCTTTCTGTCCCTAATGCTCCCACCACAGCCTGGGCATAGTTACAAGAGGGGTATGGCTCAGTTGCCACCTCGGTTCCTTCCAAACAGTAATGTGGAATACCAAATGATGACACAATTATGACTACAGAGAAGCAGGGAAGGCAGGTGGGCAGCTTGAATATGCAGAGTGCATCCTCTCCAGTTACAGGTAAGGAACGTCCACATCTTCTTCAAGTGCCCTCTGCATAGTCCCACTGTTGGGAAAGTGTGATGAACAGTATCTCAATAAGGAAGGAAGGACAGAGCCCTACTTGAACAATGATTGAAGTCCCACCCTACCAAAACAAGCACTGGACCTGGATTCCAAATCTAGAGCATAGTGAGTTGTAAAAGTGTGCATTGTTTTCCATATGGCAGCCTTGCAATCTCAACAATAGCAACGTGCTTGAGAAATGCTATAGATGTGGCCACCCCACTGGTACTATGAGCTCTAAGAAGATCAGGAGGGGAAAGCGAAGGTGATCTAAAGCTCTCCTCAATACAAAGTCTGACCCATCTAGATAGTGATTGAGCTGAAGTGGCCCTATCTTTTGAAGAACCTGTATAAGAGATAAACAATTTAGAAGAAGATCTGAAGACTTGGTTCTATCCACGTAACATGAGAACTCTTTTTGTGAATAAGGAATGTACTCTAGCATCTCCCTTACTCATATGAGGTTTCAGGAAAAAATAAAGATACGTTAATATATTGATTTACATTTAAATTGGAGGCAATCTTTGGAATGAATCTGAAGTGTGGAGTAAGGACCACCCTGTCCCTATGAAAAATAGTATAGGGAGTATCAGCCATTAATGAATGCAATTCACTAATTCCTCTAGCAGCGGTGATATATCAATTGAGTCAATACTATCTTCAACTTCCACAAGGGGACAGGATCTCTAGTGGGCGGATAGAGAGTCAATAGACAAACACCTATAGGAATGGTTTAGATAATATAGTCCTCCCATGAGTGCAGGGGACTGGACTAGATGACCTCTAGAGGTCCCTTCCGATCCTATGATTCTATGATTGCTATTATGAAAGCTATTTTTGTCCAAAGGTGAAAAAAGGAGCAATCTTGTAGTGGATCAAAGAGGGTCAGACATCAATTGAGTCAATACTAACTTCAACTTCCACATGGGGACAGGATCTCTAGTGGGTGTCTAGAGATTCAATAGACCTTTCAAAAACTTCTTCACCATGTTATGTGAGAAAATTGTCTCTCTCTAACCTCTGTATGTACCGATGAAATAGACACAAAGTGTTCTCTAATAGATGACACAGATATACCCTCTTTTTTAAGTGTAATAAATATTCTAAGATCATCTGTGTGGGGACTGAAACTGGATTTACATTCCTAATTTCTACCCAAATAACAAATCTTTTCCATTTGCAGTCATAACACCTTCTAGTCGAGGGTTTCCTAGCATTAATAAAAATTTGCTGAACTTCAGTGGAGCAGGAAATTTCTATTTCTGTCAAAGTCATCTTGCCCAAGCTGTTAGATGTAGAGATGTGAGGTCTGGGTGAAGCACTTTCTCCTGTTGCTGTGATAAAAGATCCATTGATAGTGGCAGAGTCCAGTAGTTGCCCTTGGATAAGAGGAGTAGGTCGGTGTGCCGTTGTTGTCTTGGCTATTCCAGAGCATCGAAGATCATGCTAGTAAAATCTTGCTTTACTTTGTTTAGAACTTTGGAAACCAAATTAAATGGAGGAAATGCATATATTAGATCCGATCCATTCCCCAGTTTAGGAGAAAAGTGTCTGTCAAAGACTGGCTGTCCGCGCCCACTCATGAGCAAAACAGAGGGCATTTTGTAGTGAAACTGGTGGCAAACAGATCTATAATCAAGAACCCCCAATTGAAGATATCCTGAATTACTGGGTTTTTTACAGACCATTCATACATCTGAGATGATTCTCTGCGAGGCTATCTGCCAGTTCATTGTATTCTCTTAAAACGTGTAAAGCTATCGGGGAAATTTTGTACAGTATGCACCAATCCCATAGTTCTGTCATTTCTTTGCACAGGTGGATCGAATGAGTCCTCCATTGTTTGTTCACGTAATAAACTGCAGCCATGTTGTTTGTGGCAACCTGGATAACTAAATTGTGTATCTGTGAAAGGAATGATTTTAGGGCCAAATGGATAGCCCACAGCCCCAATACATTTATATTAGCTGGTATTCTTTGAAACTCCTTGAAAGTCCTGTACTACCTAGTGTGGACATGTGCCCTCTAGCCTGTCTTTGATGCATCCATGGTTACTATTAGGCATAAGTCCTAGAAAGCTAGCTGTGGACTGAGTCTATTTTAATTTTCCCAGTGTATCATCTATCTTAATGCTAAATAATCCATTTCCTTTGAAAGGTAAGTCCTCTATTTTAGCCCTGGTGTCTAGTGGAAGAGAGGATGAACATAGCCAGGCATGTCTATGATGAAATATTGCTATTGCCAGCAATCTAGAGGCAGTATCAGACTCTTCACATGGTGCCCTAAAGGCATGTTTGGCCACATTTTGGCCTTCATGAATAATGGCTGATGTTAATTTCCTTTGGTCCTCTGGTAGATGTTTGGTAAAAAGAGACATCTTCTCCCACAATCAAAACTGATATTTACCATCACAGCTTGTTAGCTGGCTACACACATATTCAAGGATGCAGAAGAAAATAACTTTGCCAGTTGCCATAACCCTTCTAATATGGTCAAATTCAGCACTGATGCCATCCTATCCACTAACTCGTGGAACTGAATTGTGTCCTAAGAGGGAGATGAGGCTGCTGTCATTCCAACATTGTCATCAGGAGATGAGCTGCTTTGCACTTCTCCTGAATCATAAGGAAACTCATCTTGTGGAGATCCCTCTTGGTATTCTTCTTCTGAGGTAACCTCCTGTTCTGATGGTCTTGGACCCATGCCTGAAGGATCCTGACCTCTCTGTTCCATAGAATGTGGTGGAATTTGTTCTAGCTCTGGAGAGTCAAGTGATCTAATATATGTAGAAAATTGAGGAGTTGGCCAATGTGTCCATGGTATCCAGGGAGGCATAAGCCGTAATCTTGCCAGCTTGTCCAGTCTGGAATAGCAGTGTATGAAGGATATCTGGGAAATTTGGGATCCCTCTGCAGAACACTTCTTCCAGGAAATGAACATCCAGTCAACACCCATACTGGATCCAACTCAACCTCTGACCTGATCCCAAAGCCATTGGTGAAACTGTGATGTGGGAATCCTAAACAGAGAAGGCGAGGAACGCTGTAGGGGTTTTAGGTGAAAGAGGGAGTGAAACCAGGGAACTTTCTCTGACAGCCTCTTGTCTAGGTCTCTTGTCTGGTGGAGATTATGTCTCAGTTGGATCCACAGAAGGATACAGATCCAGTTGAATCTGAGCCATCAGTGCATCAGTGATCCTTTGTTGATGGATTCCCAGGCTTTGATTTTAGGCCCATAGATTTGGATACAGGTCTGGAACTGGAGACCCTGAACTCTGATTCCATCCCATATGAGTGACCAGAAAAGCTGCTAGAGATATGCTTAGCTTTCTTAGAACTCCAGAAGATGTTCTGAGCATGGACCCTTATGACTCCTGTCCAAATCCAGGGCTGGTGTAGGTTGTACCTTGGCTGAGGTCATATCCAAGGATCTGACCATCGGAGCCTCAACTGACTTGAAATCGCAGTCTGGCACCAAAGCCAAAGCTCTTATCACAGATCTGGATGACTTCTTGGATCTGGAAGTAGACACAGCTGACTCCAATCTCCTACTTTTTCCACCAGATCCCTTTGAGGTCTCAGATCTGGCAGGCATAGCAGTTAGTGCCTCCTGTAACAGAAGGAGCTGCAGTCTGTTTTGTCCTTCCTTCCTGGCTCAGGGGGTGAATGTGCTGCATATTTGGCAGCATGCCAGTCAGTGTTTTTCACACAAGCATTTCAAGCATTGTACATGCGCATCAAAGGAAGGAAAGACTGCCGGACATGGCCCATATATCTTGAAGCTGTATTTCCTTGTCCATCATAGCTATAATCGATTTCTAGTCTAATTAACAAAAATAAAATTTGTTATAGCTATAAACTATACTAATTACTTAACTACTAAATTCTTACAGTATCTACTCATCTAAAACTATTACTATCACTAGCCTATTTATTTATTATCTATGTATTTTATTTTAGTTTAGGCTATGGCAGAAACTATAGAAAGAAGCAGATGTAAGATAGTTCATGTCCTAATGGTACAGCTTTTGGAAGGAACTGAGTCAGCAATGACACCAATGCCCCTCCTATAGCCACCTCCCATGTCTGGCGCAAGTGCTAGGGACAGTAAGGGAGGGGCGAGGGGCTTCCAATGGGCACTACTGCTAGAAAATTCCACTGTCCTAGCTGCATGGGATCAGTGCATCCCCAAGAGCAGGAATATGCAGCGGGCTCTCAAGGAAGAAATGTTTGTTCTTTAAACAATGTCATCAGATCCAAAGTACGTAAAAGTTATAAACAGTGCCCCCATTGCTCAGATTATGGAACTCTTTGGGTAAAATATCATGCTCTCTAATTTTCATGTTGCTTGAAGAAGAACAATTCTTATAAAGTTCTAATTGGGGCTGGATGAACACAGTAAAAAAAAAATAAAAGGACGTGCAAATATCCGCACAAATTTGCATGAACAGTGAAATTCACTTTGGGTCAATTGCCATTCTATAAGTGCAACCTACCTTTTTTTTTTATCATGTTCTGCGAACATGCATAGGACAGATACATTTGTTTGCAAGAATATCTGTGAAAGTGGATATTCTTGCGAATACTCATGTATGCGTGCTGGGGCATAACAGTAAAGCTGGAAATGCTTGCAAAGCAATTCACGATCACTTTGATTTCTATCCTCTTGTTTTTGAGCATTTCAGTCTTTTTAAACAGCAAATAGAAACAACACCATGTGACTCAGGTGACCAACCACCAGCAAAAAATATTTGAAGATGCAGTTAAGGCAGATAGTTTGCAAACAACACAAAGGCTGAAATACATTTATGTAAAGCAATAAAAAAAATGAAAATAAACAAATTAACAAAAAACCAAAGATTCTTTGAAGATAATTTTGATGCAAAGGAAAGGGCTAGATTCAGATAAAAGAATGTTCACTATATGTTCACCCAACTCTATGTCTAATTAAAGAGCACCCCTATTCCATCTTGAAATAAGACTCAATTAAGACATCCTTGCATTCAAAGTATCCTACCATGGGTCCCCTGTTCCTTTACTAATTTCATTTTCATGTAAAGCCATCACTCCATTTTTATACCATAGATCATTTATTAGTCTTGAAAACTCTATAGATGTTTTCTAGGTATAGTTTGGATTTTTTGTTGTTGTTCCAAAGGTAAATTAAGGACATGGATCTAGTGTTATTTACTCTCATTAAAACAATTATAATGGATTCAAAGGCTAACAACCACATATTAACCTCATACAACAGATAAAATAACAGTATGGCACCGCTTACACGTGAGACATAACTTTTGTAAAAAGAAAATACATCTCAGAACAGTGAGGTATCCAAGTATAATAAAAAAAATAAATTCTAACTGGATTACATTTTTAAATCAATACTGTGACTATCCTAACACACACTGTTACAAACAGGATTATCATAAAATAACCCATCAAGATGGTAATAACAACAGCAGCAGCAACAAATACCTGAAATATCTAGCGTGTTTCATTCTAAAGGACCCCAATGTGCTTTACAAGTTTAAACTAACATACACACCATATTTTATTCAGTGCCAAAATGCAAATCCCTGTGTAAATCTAGCAACTGGTTAACAACCCACAGGAACAAACAGACTCTAGATGTATTTGCTGTATCAATTCACTGGACTTGCCCTCCCTGGAGCAAGGAGATATAAGCTGCATCATCTAGATCTGAGGTGAGCTGGGGTGAAATGTTGTGCCCCAGAAAGGCTACATCTGAGTGGGAGGGGAGGTAGTGTTTGTGCCTTGAGAATCCTGCTGGGGAAAGCAGTTACAAACTGATGTCAGGACACCATAGGAGCCTTGCAAGCATAGGTTATCTAGATATGCCTTGACTCTGTAGAGCCTCCAGCAGCCCTGGGGAGGCCACCATCCCAGCCAGCAGCACCGACTTTTTGGATTGCAGTAGAACAAGGGTTGCATTCACCCTCACCCCAGATGGAGTTGGGACTGCTGGGAGAACTACATCATCATGTAATACAGGCTTGGATCTGGTCTCTTGTCCTTTAGCACTTTTTATGATCTGAGCACTTCTACAAATATTGCTAGAAGAAAAACAATTTACGTAACGCATTCAATTCAGCAAATGTCATCTCATGGGTATATTTTTAAAGTCAGGATTATTAAGAACATCCAGCTAGACATGGAGATCAGTATTTTATGACTCATAGCAGAGTGGGGGAAATATTAGCAAAACTGTGCATTTATAACATCTTCCTATTAGCACTTAGTCACTGAAGACGGAAGACGCCCAGAACACTTTCAAAGAGATATCGCTTCCTTAAAAATATTTTCTAAAATTGCTGCAATACAACTGCAGCAATAACAAAGGAACCACTTACCTCTAAAGTGTGGTCATAATTTAAATGAATGGTCTATAAACAGAAGATTTGCTTTTGCTGTTGGCACCCAAACACTGCCTTCTAAGTGAAGTCACATTTCATCAGACAGTTTCTATATTCCATTTCCCCTTAAATAGCACACTGATGAAATGATGTATGTTCACACAAAGAACAGATGATGCAGCAGAAGGAAGATTTGTAGGTGCACTGCACCATGGCTCAAAATTTCAGCAGTTTGTCACACATTCTGATCTATTTAAATGCCTTTTTCAACTGACCTTTACAAATTCCTATTACAAACAAAAGACACTGCAGTAGGTTGAATTTTGTTCTAAACCAGAAGACAATTCAGTATCAGTATGAACATGTTAGCTAGTTAACAACAAATCCTATTACAGCTTCAAAAAAAATTCACATGCAATAGCTCAGTTTCACTATAAACAGATTCACCAAATCATTTATCCAGGATCAAGTTCAAGTTTAGAAAAGGTTCATCTACTCATAAATACATACTGCTCATGAAAACCCCGCACAAGTCTAGACCCTTACATTAAGTAGTACTTTACTATTCAGTTATTTCTGCTGAAACCAACAAGGAACAAGATATGACCCAATGTGAGCCAGAATATCAGAATCCAGCCTATGGTTTGTTTTTAATAATAAAGATTTTTAATAAAGATTTGGACTTGCACCGTATATGCTTATTCTGCAAATAAAGCTGGAGGCTAAACACAGATTCATAGCTCCAGCGAACAGGAGCTAGATTTGTTAGCTGCAGTTCTATCTAATTCTTAATTTAACTAAAGAGCTGTGTGTGTTATGCTAAGAGTTCAGATACTCTGGATAACAGCTGGAAGAACTTCGTGTTCTTCAAGATAGGTAGCTTTAGTCATCTCAGTCACACAAGGTGAAATTCACTCCACCACATGACATCCAAATATTCAGGCTTTATGTCAGTGGAGTCCATGGAAGGTGGAGTCCATGTAATCCAAATTCACCTCTAAATCCACGAGTGCAAGGCTGCTAAAGCAGTTCCCCATGGCTGCTGCTGCAACCAATCCACAGTGATTGTGACAGGGTTGCAGTCTCTGTTGCCCCTTCCCTGGCTTGCTATCAGTCCAACCCCATCTGTCCCTAAAAGAGATGTCTGCACCTGTCTTTACAGGGCCAATGCAGAGACTATTTGCTTGGTGTGTGCAGGCACCTCTGCACAAGCTCTCAACTGGCAATCCCCATAGTTAGTCCTAGTGCAGGGTTTATGTGATGCAGAGGGTCTTATGAAGGCCTTCCAAACTAGGAGTGAATTTCGTCCATAAGCAGCAATATTACTACTTACAAAGCTGTTGGGCAACACACAGTGTTACCATGACCCATTTTAATGTATTACCAGGAATAAAAATGTAGATCTTTCTTAGAATCTAATAACTTGAAAATTATTTGCTAAGGAAAGACATTTGCTATTTGCATCAATAGTTACAAAGGCAAGGAGCTGTACGGTTAAGTTTTACTTCCTGTATCAAAGGATTCAGTATACACCATATGACCTCCATAGTCAGAAGTCAAACTTCTTTGTGACCATTTCCCCTTGGGCACTGAAAAACTTGGAAACCTGACAAGCGGAACATATTGGCCCAGAGTCTCCCCTACATTTCAGCTGTTTTGCAATGCACCAATGGTGCAAAATCACTCTAAAGCTGGCACAGCCTGTATTGGAAGGATCACCCCAGTGGCGGGGATCCTTGAGCAGCTTAGGGCAGCTGTACCCTATTCCAACACCCTCCTTATGGCTGATATAGGAACATGGCCAAGGGAGAAGCCAGACTCTTCTGCATCCCACTGATTCTCCATCTCTGTAATAGCCCCTTTGTGGCCACTGGTTATTAGCATAAGTTAGAGAAGTCCTAAGGCTGCTCTAATGTACACAGATGCCAGCCCAGTGCATGGCTGACCCAGCATCAGCAGATCACAAAGGTGGTTTAAAGACCTAGTAGGCCAAGTTCTTAGAACAGGGCTACTGTGTAGATATTGCTGGTGTGCAGCACGTTGCAAATTCAGATCCTAAAGATGAACAGAACTCTCATTACCTACCAGATTATATTTTCACTTTCTTATTCCCTTCTCCTTATCCCCTTCCTAAGGATCTGTTACTCCCCCCGTTATTTTTGTTTAATTTTAGATTGTAAACTCTTCAGGGCAGAGAGACAGTCTCTGCATAACTCTGTGTATATCTGCATAACAATAACAGCAGCTACCATCACCTAAATAGATGTTAGCTTCCCTTCTGCTAGGTTGAAAGGGACTTACACTTCTCATATTCCTATCAGCACAAAGCTCTGCAGTCTGGCCAGCAGGCTTATGTAACAGTGATGCATCTAGCTTTCTACCCCAGATAAGAAGTATGCAGGAGTATTCTGATACTACTGCAATAAAACTAGGTCTGCTCATCTATATCTTCATCTCCTGGGTCTTTCGTTCAGTGGGAACCACTGAAACCACAACATTCAATAAGCCAAGTACCTGCAGTAACTATGGTAACATCTAATACTTACAACAGGAAATAGAGTTGTTGCCATGTGGCAAATACTGCGTTTTTATTGATGTCAGCTGAACTGACTATAGTTTTTCTTCTGGACTGTGAAATTTTCAGGACACTGGCAGTGTTTTACTTTATGTTTGTACAGTTCCCAGCACAAATTGGAGAGGGTGCAGAAATGAGCCAAACAAGTTATTTGAGGGCTGGAAAAATACAGTGAGAGATTTCAAGAGGTCAATCTGTTTAATTGATCAAAAAAAAAGATTGAGAGGTGACTTGATTACAGTGTATAAGTACCTTCATGGGGAGAAAATATTGAGTATTGAAGGACTCTTTAGTGGAGAAATGCAAAACAAGAACCAATGGCTGGAATTCAATTCAAACTGGAAATAAGGCACAATTTCTTAGCAGTGAGGGTGATTTAACTCTTGGAACAACCTATTAAGGGAAGTAGTGGATTCTCCATCCCTTGATGTCTTCAAATCATGACCAGATGCCTTTCTGAGAAGCCAAATACAAGTTATTGGGTTCAATACTAGGGTAACTGGGTGAAATTTTATGACCTGTGTTATACAGGAGGTCATTATGGATGATCTACCGGCTCCATCTGGCTTTAAAATCTATGACTTTATAAATTTACAATTCTAGAGGATTTTGATAAACTGGAGAAGGTTCAGAGAAGAGCCATGCCTTATATTGATATACTCAAAGAGAAGAATCTTATGTGACAAAGTCAGACCAGACAGCTATAAGAGAGTGGTGGAACACAGTCCTAGAAAGGTGAAGACCCTTTTCCCTATGAACTGCAAAAATGTTATCTCAGATTAATTAGATACGTGAGCCCAAATAAGGGCTGCTGGTGACCTTTAAAAACTCCTCTTCTGGTGAGAGAGAGGGAGGAGGGATGAGAAACAAGCTGCAGCAGGGAGAAAAGGCTTATCCTAGGTGGAAGGCTGGTCTTTTCCCCATAGGGGAAGCAATCCAGTTTACTTCTGTTTGGGGAAGGGTGGCAACCAGAAGCCAGTGTAATAAGTTGGCACTCTGGGGAGGGGGCAAGCAAATGTATATCTTTTGTATTGTGAGTTTGTTTTTGCTCGAAAGAACCACTCAGGCCTATCCCGAAGCCCACCTTTTAAATACTGAAAAATAAACCAAAGCAAATAATTAAAAATATCCAAAGTAGGACTGATTTACTCCAGGTCCACTCCCCAACTACTGGAGGGAGAAACAACACTGCGGGTGACAAGGTGAAGGAGGTTTGCCACATTATTTAGATTAACAAAGAGAAGATTAAGAGGTGACTTGATCACAGTCTGTAAGTACCTACATGGGAAACAAATATTTAATAATGGGCTTGTCATACAGGGAGAGAAACAGTAGCTCTTTGGATGGCAGACACCTAAATGTATTTAAAGACATTTTACATAGTCACATGCAAAAGCCTGCAGGATTGACTCTAGAACAGCATTTCTCAAACTAGCAACCCAAGGATCCACATTTTGTTTTAAAATTTTTCACGTACCCCTAAATCCCCCACTCAGCACCAGGCCCCCCCCCCACTCCCCCCCCCCCCCCCCAGACCCCTGACATGCCTCTTCCCACCCCTCCCCTGAGTGTGCCCCATCCCTGCTCCTCCTCCTCCCTCCCAGCGCCTCCTGCGCGTCACGGAACGGCTGTTCCCCGGAGTTCAGGAGGCACTGGGAGGGAGGGGGAGGAGTTGATCAGCAGGGCCAGTGACCCCAGACATGACTCTCAGACCCCCTGGAGTACCCTCGCGGACCCCCAGGGGTCCACAGACCACAATTTGAGAAACCCTGCTCTAGAATCCACCATACTCTCCCTGAGCAACTTCCATCAACACAAAGGAGCAGTGAAAGCCCATGGATCTGGACCCTATGGAATTCTCACAGTACATCAGGAATCCCTATGTGATGTATGGGGCTAATGTAGTAACTCTATGCCAACCCACCTGTAGCCCCGGATGGATGGGGTACAACCCAGGGAAAAGTGGGTGTGGATGGACAATCTCTGAACTCTGATTATTCCTGTCTGCCTAAGTGGCCTCTTGGGAATGTGAGTAGTTAGACATAAGTTAGGGTGGTCCTGAGAATGCTGTAAATGTAGATCTGGAGTCTACCTGGCCCAGGTCAGAGAACAAAGGACCATGTTGTGCCCCCTTACCAATCTTCTGATGAGCACTGCTCAGCCAGACACAAGAATAGGGGTTCTATCTGATAGATTAAACTTTCTCTCTCAGAAAAAGTTATCCTTCAGGGCATAGGACCCATCCAAGTAACAAAGGAGCTGGAGGGGACATGGAAAGACTCCTTTGGCCATGAAGTCTTAGCTCCCTTCATGTTCTTTGCTGCAGGCACCCATAGTGTCAACAAGAATGACTGTGGGCTAGCCAAGTTTTAGAATGAACAGCTTGATCATGTGACGTCTGTGACCTTCAGTTAAAGAGACTGATCCTGAAAACTCTCCTCTCACTTCTGTTGAAGTGCTTTAGAAAGAGAAGTAGAGATCTGTATTCACATGACTTGTACAATTTGGCCCAAAGTACTAGAAAGTGACAGTTTTGTTGGCAATAAACTATTGCAAACAGTTTTATAACTAATCTCAGGCAAGAACAACATTTCCTAGAGTCTGTTTTTATAGCTTTTCCCTGACTTGGCATATAGTAAGCAGATTGTTCCCTCCATTTCTTATGCATTTTCAATCTGGCTATTTATAAAGCAATTAACTTTTAGGAATGACCTTTACACTAACATTAAAACCTGTTTGCCCTAGGTTTTGAAAAACCACATTTTCATCTTTTGAAAAATGAATTAAATGCCTTGAAAATATTGCGAACATAACCAAAAAGGAGATCAGCACTATAATATGAAGAGTGTTGGCAGTCATACGGTATATGAAAGATGGAAGGAATACAGTCCTGAGATTCAGACAACCGATAGTCAGATGGTGATAGTGTAAAGCTACTCAGGAAAATATGCCAGGATAAAAGAACATTATTTTTATGCTTTCCTGACACAGTGAGTCTTTGCAGTAAACTATTCCCATTGATTCTTTTTACCAGAATAAACAAACACAGCATACTTTATTTTTACAAATCAAATACCTGCCAAAATTAGCTAAGAGTTGGATTCCTTGGCAGTTTCATTTATCCAGTTCTCCTAAGCTGAGACTGACAAATTTGAATCAATGACTCGTCATGGAGCTGCATTTCTGACCTTACTTTCGCTGTTTTCTTGTTTCTAGGGAAACCCACAAAGCTAAAGAAAGAAAATATCTGTTTTAACCTTTCTTTTCACATTTAGTGTAACAGTTAACATTAGATATAGAAATGAAGGAGCAAATGTAATTCAGAATTACAATCATATTAACCACAACAGCAAAAACAATTAATTGAAAGAACAAAGCGAATTGCAACTCTGCACTGATTTCCCCACGCAGCTTTGCACTTTAGCAAGCTATTTCATATAAATAATCCATGTAGATACCTTGAGTGCTGTATCTTCATTGTATTTTCTTTAGCTTCTTTGGTAATCCAAAATTAATTTCTTCAAAGAAGACAATGGAGCTAAACCTTGCCTTCCATCCACCTTTAAAGAAATAGACAAACAGTCAAGCAAGCTTAGGTTTTCTCCAAAGTAAAATATATACACAAGGGCTCCAAAAGGCATATTTCTATTATACGTAATACAATGTCACAGCAAGTAATGGAAACATTTAATCAGGCTTAATGGCACAGTGACCATATGAAATCAGAGAAGGATTATAATCAACCACAGAAAAAGCAGAATTTAATTAAACTGCAATGTTGTTATTGCATGTGCTGACACTAAGGACTAGTTTAAACCTTCGGACCCAGCCCCGAGCAAGAGGCAGTGCATACACAATATCCACCCCAGGAATGGCTCCAGGACACACAGTGCCATTTCTTGTTCCACAGATGGGTAAGTAAGCTATAGCAGCCTTGAAGAAGGCACAGCTTTGTTTCTGCTCACATCTGGCCCGCTACTCAGGCCAGGAAGTAGGAGGAGGCAGAGCCATGGTTCTGTCCACTTCCTACTTCTCTCTGCGCAATCTCCCTCTCCCCCCGCTTGCTCGCAGTGGGGAGTACTTGGAGAGCCACGTCTGTGCTTCATGGCAGACCAGAGACCGTATTCCCCCTCACTTCCCAGCTTGGCTAAGTAGGACAAGGACGTAATCGTGCCCTAATTGATTGTCTCCCAACACCTCTATGAGGTTATTATGGTAAATATTATCTCTGTTTTACAGATATGGAAACTGAAACACAGAGTTTAAGTGGAATACCCTAGACCACACAATACAGGATAAGGGGTCGCTGAGAGATTAATGAATGCCTCTGCTCCACTCCTTGATGCTTCAGTTTAGCATAACATGTTTTAATAGTGCACTCGGAAGAAAATCATTTGGATTCAGCAACACACTTAGTTTGTAGATCAAGGTTACGGGCTTTGGCCAGCCACGTAGCTGTCCCCACAACTCACTTAAGTATGGGCTGAAATGCGTATAAGGTGGGTTTGGAGGGGAACCATTAGAACTGACAGAGCTGGTTAGTCCAGAAAAGAGGTTAGCAAGCAGATAGCAATGTGCACTGGGAAGATGATGAGAGGCAATCATTAGGCACATAGGATGAACTCCCTAATCTCTCTCATAAGGCTGGAGTGTATAACTCTGATGTGGGTGCAATGTACGTCCCTCGATGCTTGAAACTGTTTGTGGTTAACCCATTGGGGTTCAAAGAGTGACTGTCCAAGTTAATCTCTGGCAACCCTAATGGCAGGAATCCAGTGAGGTACAGGGACACTAGCTGGGGCAATTTAACTCACTCCAGTCCCTAGTATAAGACTGACAGGGACCAAAGCCAGAACCAGCAGTGAGGATTGAGACAAGGTGTTGGATTTCAACTTCCAGCATAGACTGACGCATCCATCAACAGTGCCATAATTCTGAGTATGAGGAAGAGGCAAGAGTATGCGATTTTGGTATGAAGCCAAATCCTGATGGCTGGCTGTGTGAAGAGAGGTTATGGGTGGTCTCTGTCCCATGAGTGAAGGACCATTATTGCAAGATGCTAAGTATGGAATACGGAATACTGCATGGGACACATTTGCTGCTGGGTAACAACAGCAGTGATGTTAAATGTCAAATATTCACAGTTCATAAGGTTCGATTGATTTAATTAATAAAGTTGAGGCTACGCATAATTATCTGCATGGTAGCTTACCACTTCATATCCTGTCTCTACTCCTACACAGATGCGTAAAGGGGCAAAGATCTTTCACATTCCCATCTGCTGATTTTGAGTGCTACCTTATCTTTCCCCCCTTATGGATCTGAAAAGGAGTGGTATTAATCATCAAATAATTTCCCTTTTTGACCTAAATTTATTCTTCATTTGGGATGAAATATGACCGCACTCTGACATGAAAATCAAGGTCAGAGAACTGCATGCAGTTGATCAGCCAATGTTTTCATGCAGATAGCAATATTTGAAAAGGAAAAACGGAAAAAAACCCTCTCTCTCTCTCAACCTGTACAAGTAGCAATATGTGTTACACATGCTTGATCCTGTTTCCTTCTGTTTGGAAGATACCAGAAGCATAAATTGTATCACAGTAATGTAATCAGGAAGCTTAACATTAAGTTTCAGTATGCATTTCCTGAGAAAACCATTACAGTGTTTATATAGGGAAAATCCAACTTAAATAGAAATATAGAAAACGAAAAATGAAAATATAAATAATCAATGCAAGTGCTTTTTAAAGTTAACAGATGGCCCTTTTTAGAGACTGAAGGCCTCAAGTTAGAGATTGTGATGCACTATCTCTTCCATACTCCTCATCAAAATATATCGCATCTCCCTTGATAGCCACTATTTCTGCAGAACAGAAAAGACCATTCAAATCTTCTTTACCCCCAACAGAGTAACGTTATTGTCAGCAAACAATACTGAAATATCAACCAGGGCTTGATGGGGAGAACATACTGAAAAAAATAAACTTTCCATTTCACATATGAGAAAATTTTAAATATATTTTTTAAACAATTATGATTTTCTTCTCTGTTTCCTCATGTCTCATTGCAGCACTGACAGCAACTAGTTAAAGTGATAGGATTCCCAGCAGATGTAGAACGACGTGACAAATTGTAGTCTGGCTTATTTCTCGTTTTCGTATACATGTATCTCTGATCATCAAGCTAACCAAGCACTCCAAAGTTTTAATCCCAAAACAGCTTTTGAAATTGCGGCACCAGACAGCAGAGCAAAAGGTCAGATCACTAAGCCATTTTAGCCTAAAACCTGGAAGGAAACAGTCATAACCCATTAACCCTGAACTCTGCACCCCATTCCTTCTCTTGATTTAAAAAATTGCTGAGGACTTTGGATTTCCAGCTTATGCCCAATTATCCTTGCAAATCTTTTGTCTCTTCTCAAGTTCAATACTATGGAATTTATTAAGAATGACACCAGACAGCTTCCAGTGTGCTGTCAATGCACTGAAATGCTTACATGTGCTTTGGAGAAGTTACACATTCTTTATTTGCTCCAAATATGTGAGCCGTTGTCTTTTGTGGGGGAAATGTGTGTTCCTTTAAATGAGGGACATCCCCATCTACCATCATTAATATGTAAATGATTTAAGCACATAACTGCTATTTCAATTATTCAAATAGTATGAACTCTTGCATTTATGTATATCCCAATGTATGGGTGGGTGTCTCTCTCTCTTACTCTGTGACAGATTTTGATAGGTATTCAGCACTTCTGAGTGTTTGCTCTACACTCTACATACAAAACAATTTTTACATAATGGAAATGTACACAACTCCTCCCACTCTCATCTATCTATATCTATCTATCTATCTATCTATCTAAAAGAGAGAAATTAACAAATGAACATAAGCCAGATCCTGTGAATACTTATTCATGGAACTAGACTTGATGCAAACAGTTTAATTCCTGCCTGAGTAAGGGGTTTTCAAGATCACATCTTTTATCAACAGAGTTTATGGCCCAATCCTTCTCCTATTGAAGTTAATGGGAAAATATCTATCAAGTCAATAGGTGTCGGACTAGTTCCTTTATTCATCTCTGCATGCAGTATCTGGGATGTTGGCTGGAGCTGTTTGGAAACAAAAGGAAGTGGGGAGTTCACAATTCCACTTTTCACCAACTTCCTGCTGAAACTTAGTTGCAGTGGAATTTTTCTGACCAGCTCTGAAGCTTACAGTCTTATTAAAAAATAACAAAAACTTGGATGAACAAACAAACAAACAAACAAACAAACAGCCATTTCTTAAAACCAGCTAAAAAAAAAGATGAAAATATGGGGAAAGTACTTTCTCTCAAGTCTTTTATATTCAATGGGATCATGAAATCATTCCTATCAAGGCTTCAGCAAAAGTGTGTGCTTTTTTGTTAGCTGTTCAGCAGCTGTGAGGAACAATCTACCACATAGTACAAAAGTCCTTTTAGTATGTGAAAGAGAGCAGCGGTGAGGGGAACTTAGCATCCAACAGCCTCAGGCCATGTGCTCTACTCATTTCCCATTCTCAAGGCAGAGTTAATTTCACAGCCAAACATTTTAGCAGGATCCTGAGCACAAACAAAACATCCTTTGTACTTGGAGGGAAGGAAAGCAATACAAGCTGAATTTCTGAAGCAGGGTCCTTTCCCCCCCTCCTAAATGTAAAATGCAGCCAATACAGTACTAGACACTCTCAGAGAGCTGGTTGACAGTCTCAACAAAGCAGGTAGCAAAAATGATCTGGCTTTTCAGGGTGACACACAAAGAAGAGAGCTGGGATCCTTTTAAAGAAATGAAATGGTTTCTTTGTAAAACAGAAGATGTCAAGAAGGTTCACAAGAGAGAACAATTTTAACTCTGTTTCATTTAGCTGGCATACACTTGAGAATTATTTCATTGTGGAGCAGCGTCACTCTGAAATTCCAAATGGAAGTACAATTCAGAGGTGTCTACATTAAATTATTTTCCTTAAAATTTCCCATCAATGTTACAATTGCTACAGCTCCCTCAATGGAGTAACAATAATTTAAGTGCTAGATAGAAAAGGGTGCCTGCATTTTAATCACTGGTTTGTCTAACCTTGCTCAGAGCAGGGTTTCCCATAGGAGGAAACTATCTGGCCCTCTACTGGTATTGCATTTAACTTTCTGTAGTTTGGTATCTCATCGGAACTCAGTGTAGCCATTTGTGCAATAATTTAGTGGACTTACCTTTGCCTCACAAAAAACATTCTTTCTTGGTCAAATATACCCAAACAATATCTCCTTCCCTGAAGTCAAGTTCACACCTGAGGTGAATTTTAGGATCATCTTCCAAGGACATATAATTGTAGACTGCAACAAACTAAAATAATGTGTCATAACACTAGGACTCTTCAGTTAATGGCACCTTTGTAATTAGTACCATGTCCCACATGAACAGCCACACAACGTCTTAGCTTTCAAAGCTCTCTCTGCTGCAGGGCAAGCCAAGGGCCTAATCCAATGATTTACCAGCCCTTAACATTAATCAGGGAGTGTATGCCTATATATATATATATATATATTATTCCTTCCTCTCTTACGTGGCTTGCAGGGTTACTATAGCAACCTGTATGTGACCTGCATAATTAAGATAGCTAGGAAGAGCTGTTAGTTAATGTATTTATGGGCATGAATGGGAAACTTTAAAGATTAATGGTCCAAGGGATTCAGATATATTATAAACACAGCTTTAAAACACATTAGGCCAAATCCATGCTTGGTGTAACCCACTGAAGTCAGTGCAGCTACACATCATGGTTGAATTACTCCCACTGCAGGAATATCCTATCATTAAAGTTTTGACTTAAAATATGTAAAAGGCAAACTGTGTTTTGCTCTTGGAGTAATGTGCAGCAGGCAAATGCTTAAGGGAGTATGCAAAGTTGGACCAAAAAGGGCACAAATAACTCAACTCTGTCATTCATCATCGGTGGCTTTATTTTGCTAGTACTGTAGCTAGTTTTGTAAATTAATAGCTAGTGCACTGTGTGTGTGTTTGTCCATTTTTGTCTTCTTAGAGTCTCATTTCATCCATTACAGCAGGCAGGCCATACGGGAAGGGCAGCCTAGCCAGTGCAACATTCAGCCCATGATAAATCTGTCTGCCCTAGTCTTCAGTCAGCCATAGCTGGTGTGACATACCCACTTGATTTCACCAGCCACACACCAGCAAAGAATGGCTGACTGTCCAAGTGCACTGCTGCTCTTTCCTCATACTAAAAAGACATTTGCATCACATACTAAAAGATTGTACATGGTAGGTTGTTCCACAAAGCTGCTGAACACCTAACACACACACACATACACACACACTCTGGTGAAGCCAACAAAACAATTTGGAAAGTATAAACATTGGCGGAAACGGTGCTGGAACAAGCCAGTGGATAGCTTAGAGCAGTGTTGTAGACAGATTACAATACGCTGGTCAACCCCAAAGCCAAGGAATCAGGGTTGAACACATGGCAAATATTGGACCATAGAAACAGAATGAAGACTGGAAAACGAAAGAAGAGGATGCTGGCTTGGACAAACAAAGGCCACTTTCACCGATCATAAACTGAGGTGGGGGCAAAAAGTCTGTGAAGAGAACAAATACAAACATAACATGCAGAACAGGGAACTACATGATGTAAGATTATACCAGGCTGAAACTCTTGCAGTAATGATGCATGAGTTGAAAAGATATTAGTGGGAAATCAATCAGTCTATGCAAAACAAGATGGCATGGTAAAGGAGAATTCTAGCATGACGAACATAGGATATTGACATCGGGGAGAGAAGATGGTGGACACCAGGATGGAGTTGCATTGATTCTGAAAGCTGAAGGCAAGCCAGGCTCTTATGACATTTAACCCAATTTCTCCTTGTATGTTGAAGGAGAGATTCAGAATCAAATTTGGTGCAATAGTACAAGTACATGTGCTGACAGTAGCAGAACCCAAAGAAATTGACAAAATGTATAACAATGTACAGAAAACAATACAGGAAATTTGAAGACAAGTTATTGGTGATGGGAGATTTTAAGGCAAAACTGGGATCGGACTGGAATGCCTGGGCTAGCGTAATAGGCATGTATGAACTAGGGGAAGAAAACTAAAGAGTAGAAAGGGTACTAAATTTCTGCTTAAACAACAACCTGGTGATAACAAACATGCTATTTCAACAAAGAAAGGTGCAGAGGAAGTAGACATGGATATCTGCTGATGGGCAAATGAAACGCATGGTAGAATTTGTATTTGTGAATGAGAGATGGAAATCAAGTGTGTTGCTGTACAGATCATTGCAGTCAATGTCGAATCAGATCATAAGTAAGTGCTGGTGTCAATAAGGTTGAGGCTGAAAGCAATCAAAAAAGTGCCAAGAACTAAGATCTATGAAGGGGGCAAATTGAAAGAGCCAGATTTCAGGAAAGAGTACAAAGAAGATGTGGAAAAAGAACACACCTCTGGTGAAAGAAGAAATGAACATTGAAGAGACAGGGGACAGTTTAAAAATGGGATTTTCAGAGCAGTTGAACAAGTGTTGGGCTGCAAGGCCAAAATGAAGAAACCAAGGTGGACAATGGATGAAGTTCTGTAGCTGAGTGCAGGGCCGGCTCCAGGGTTTTTGCTGCCCCAAGCGGCGGAAAAAATAAATAAATCCGCGATCGCAATCCGCAACAGCTCTACTGCGCCGCTTTCTTCTTCGGCGGCAATTCGGCAGCAGGTCCTTCCCTCCAAGAGGGACTGAGGGATCCTCCGTCAAATTATCGCTGAAGAGCCCGACGTGCCGTCCCTTCCCCTTGGCCACCCCAAGCACCTGCTTGCTCAGCTGGTGCCTGGAGCCAGCCCTGGCTGCATGACAAGTGTAATAAGATGAATGAGAATAAAAGGAGGACATAAGAGCTGAGTACAACAGGCTGACCAGAGAGAGAAAGAGAGAGAAATAACTGAACGATGTAGAGAAGCAGAAGAACACATGAAGAGAAATGCAACATAAGCGAACTGAGTAAAACATATGAGTTGAAGGTGTTGGCAGTAAAAGACAAATGCGGACAAATAACTGACGATGAACAAGTAAAGAATAAGTGATGGAAAGAATATTTTGAAGAGCTATAAGCTGTGCAGAACACAGTAGATGAAATGGTCCTGGAGAAGCTTCCCAGAATAATGAGGGAGAGCAGATGCCAGAATTCTTAGAAGAAAAAGTAAAGATCTCAATAGGAAATTTTAAACGGAAAAAGGTGCCGGGAAGTGACAACATAACCACATAGCTGCAGCACGCAGGTGAGGAACATATGGTAAAGGTAATGCACAAGCTATTCAAGAAGATTTACAAACAAGAGCAAGTGCTTAGTATCACTTAAAGCTCTGTTCTTTATTTTTGTTTTATTATAAATTCATCTTAGTGCTGTTATATTAAAGTGAGGCGTGCCTTCTCAGCTGTGTATTCTGTCTCACTGGAGACAGAGGACTTGGTATTTCTGTAGGCATCTAGTGATAGGGCCTAGATGCTGTAGGGCAGTGGTTCTCAACAGGGCCGACTCCAGGCACCGGCCGAGCAAGCTGGTGCTTGGGGCGGCAGCTTGTAGGAGGCGGCATTCCACCCAATCCTAGGGTGGCACGGCCGGTTTTGTTGTTGTTGTTGTTCTGCTCCGGCTGCCCTGTAGGGGGTAGCAGTGTGGAGGATGGGAGCGCCCTGCAGCAAGCCAGGCAGGGCAGCCTGCGTCCTTCCCTCCCAGCCGACCGGAGCGGTGTGGAACCCTCCCAGCAGGGGGCACGGCGGGAGGGGCCGCTGGCAGCGCCCCGCTGAAGCCCTGGCTGCCCCCTTTCTCTCTCTCCCCCTACTTCCTCCCCCCGCTAGCCAGGGCACATCTGCAGGGCAGGGAATCCCCCTGCACCCTGGCTCCGGCCGTGCCACAGGTTTTTTTTTTTTTTTGCTTTGCTGTTCTGGCCTCCGCGATTTTTTTTTGCTTGGGGCAGCCAGAAAGCCAGAGCCGGCCCTGGTTCTCAATCAGGGGTACGCGTGCCCCTGGGGGTATGCAGAGATCTTCCAGGGGATATGTCAACTCATCTAGATCAGTGTTTCTCAACCAGGGCCAGCTCCAGGCACCAGCATTCCAAGCAGGTGCTTGGGGTGGCAATCTGCAAGGGGCGGCAGTCCGTGTGTTTTTACTGCCCCAAGCAGTGTGCTGAATTGCCGCCGCAGACGGTGGGGGCAGTCCGTGTGCCGTTAGGGCGGCACGCGCATTTCTGCAGCAGCGGCAATTCGGCGGCAGCTTCTATGTTCAGCTGCCCGCGGCGGCAATTCGGCGGCTTCTGTCTTCTGGCTGAAGACAGAAGCTGCCGCCAAATTGCCACTGCCACGGAAATGCGCGTGCCGTCCTAACGGCAAACAGACTGCCCCCGCCGTCCATGGCGGCAATTCGGCGCGCTGCCTGGGGCAGCAAAAACAGTAGAGCCGGCCCTGTTCTCAACCTGGTGGTCAAGGGGGTCGCAAGTGCAGGGCCGGCGTTAGGCGGTGGCAAGCAGGACAATTGCTTGGGGCTGCACGCCACAGGGGGCCCCGTGAAGCTGCTACATGCTTCAGCCCCAGGTGGCAGAGATCAGGCTTCAGACTCCTGAGAGGAGTACAATAGTCTAGAAAGGCTGAGAACCACTGCTGTAGGGACACACTTCAGGAGAGTTCAGGACCTGTATTTTGGGGATTTGTTTTAAGGTTGTTCTTGTGGCTAATGCACTGGTCTGAGACTCACAAGAACTGGGATCAGTTTCCAGCTGCGCCACAGGATACATCTACACTGCAGCTGGCAGCATGCTTCCCAGCATTGGTAGACAGACAAACAGTAGCTCCTTTATCTAGGACAGTAAAAATAGCAGCATAACTGCTACGGACCCTTGGGTACATACTCGGCAGTTAGCCCCAGCCACTGCCCATGCTACACCCAGTGACACTGCTATTTTTAGCATGCTAGCTCAAGCAGAGCTAGCTCCTATCTGTCTATCTGCACTGGGAAGCATGTACTTCCTGTCTCATGTACTAGCTTGATTAAATTAATCTCATGCGCTGCTCTGGACAGATCTCACAGGAACACTTTTTCCCAGGCCCAACAAGAGGCTCTTCAGCAGCAGCAGCAAAGCTGAAACTGAAGAGGCAACAGGCAGGCCTGTATGCAGCAGGGAATGGGAGGGATAGGCCCTCACATGTGTTACAAATTGTTTTTGGGCCCACACAAACCACCTTTCTAAATATCATCGGGGAGGTGAGAAGCCATTATTAAAATATAAAAAGGAGATTTTTTAAGCAAACATAATTCAGGACATGCCATTTAAATCTGATTTATCAGATTTTTAGACAAAGGCTTTGGAGAGCAATATAGTTAAAGGTATTGGCTTGCCAGCTGCTGAGGATGAGAGGGGAAGCAGGAGCCTTTTTAAAAGACTTCCTAGACATCAACTGGGTGGTCTCTTTTGATATCATCCGTGGGTCCCCCTTCATGCCCACAGCACATGGAGCAGTGCAGTAAGTCTTGTTTCAGGAGTCTGCACTGGAGCACTAGTGAGGATTAGTGAAGTTTGGGGATTACTGGATAAGAGAAACCAGGCCAGTTACACACTGTCCCACACTGCCCTGTGGGGAGAATTATTTCACTCACATTGGCTCTGGCACTCAGTAATCCATAGACCTCACTGTGTATCCTCCCCTTTTCCCCTTAAGCATGGCCTAGTGATGCCTAGATGCTATGATGATGGGAGAATGAAAAAGCAGGTAGTCACAATATTCTAAAATGACTACAATTCTAAGCCAAACAATTGGAACAAAAGGCTTGAAGGACTATTAGGTGGCACAGTAGGTAAGCGCATTAGCATGAGAGACAAGATTAATAAGTACACATGAATTTGTTGTCTCACTTTGTCCACATTATGAAACCAGCAGCCAGTTCAGCATGATGGTCCTTTCTTACTCACACACTGGGCTAGTGGAGATACTGCAGGTCAGCACTGAGGTGCATTGTCAGAACTATGCTGTCAGGGATCATGGGTCTTGAATGTGGGTCCTCAGATTGCAGCCACCATTCATCAGCATATTGGTACCAGGAGGAGGGTGGACTAGTGGACCCTAGCTCACCAGAGGCATTGCCTATGAAGCTCTTGATTGGAAGAGATATCCAGCTTCTCTGATTGGCTCAGACTCACTATTTAAGCCAGAAAGAAGGCACAGGAAGTTGTCTCAGAAACTTGTCCCATCCTGTTCCAAATCCCTACTTATATGCCCCCACCCATGGCAACAACAGACGCTGACTCCAACCTTTGGCTTGACTTCTGACTCCATCTCCGACCCTTGGCTTGACTCTTGACTCTGATTCTGGTTCTGCTACATTTGCCTCTTGGATCAGATTCTGTGCTCCACTTAGGACTAAATCAAGAATTGCCTTTTCTCTTGTGGATTCCAGGACTAGCTGCTCCAAGAAACAGTCATTTATGGTGTCAAGAAACTTTATCTCTGCATCCTTTCCTGAGGTGACATGTACCCAGTCAATATGGGGATAGTTGAAATGCCCCATTATTATTGAGTTCAATATTTTTATAGCCTCTTTAATCTCCTGGAGCACTTCACAGCCACCATCACTATCCTGGTCAGGTGGTTGGTAGTGTATCCCTACTGCTATATTCTGATTAGTGAAGCATGACATTTCTATCCATACAGATTCTATGGTACCATTTGGTTCATTTAAAATTTGTACTGTATATATTTGTACTATATATATATTGTACACCTTTGAAAGCTTCGAACTTCACCATCTTCGAAAGCTTCAAGTACTAAACCAAAAATGGTAAGCAGCTAAAATATTGTGAGTGACTTTAATGCTAATGGGTATAAAGGACTGATAGCACAGGCTAGAGGCAAGCAGAGTACAAAATTTCCTGCATATGTTATGGATTGGGATGAAAGTGGTCATAATTTGGTTGAAACTATAGTAAAGAACAGAATTATGAGATGCATAGATGAACACAATTTGTTGGGGAAGAGTCAACATGGCTTTTGTAAATGGAAATTCTTTGAGGGGGTCAAACAAACATGTGGGCAAGGGGGATCCAGTGGATACAGTGTACTTGGACTTTCAGAAGGCCTTTGACAAGGTCCCTCATCAAAGGCTCTTCAACAAAGTAGGCAGTCATAGGATAAGAGGGAAGGTCCTCCTGCGGATCAGTAACTGGTTAAAAGGAAACAAAGAGTAGGAATAAATGGTCAGTTTTTAGAATGGAGAGCGGCAAATAGTGTTGACCCCTAGGGATCAGCATTGGGGCCACTGTTGTTCAACATATTCATAAATGATCTGAAAAAAGGGGTAAACAGTGAGCTGGCAAAACTTGCAGACGGTACAAAATTAGTCACAGTAGTTAAGTCTGAAGCTGACTGCAAAGAGTTACAAATAGGGATGTAAAAGGTTAACCGGTTAACTGGAAAGCATTAGGCTTATCATTAACCGGACCTTAACCATTAACCCCCAGGGCTGGTCATGGGGGGGCCGGGATGGGTGCATTGATGGGACCCCGGCCCTGGCGGTGCCGTGCCAGTGGGACACCCGGCCATGGCGGGCAGGACACCAGCCCCGGTGAGACACCAGCCCTGGATGCGGGGCTTGGGCAGGCCGGCAGGACCCTAGCCCCAGTGGGCCAGGGGGACCCCGGTCCTGGCCATGTCCTGCCGGTGGGACACCGGCCCTGGTTGCGCTGGGCTGGGCTGGACCGATTGGTGGGATCCCGGCCCATGCTGGGTGTGCTAGAGTGGCCTCTGCCATGCCGGGCCAGCGGGACCCCATCCCCTGCTGCCCCGCGCCGGTACACCGCGGGAGCGACATTGGTTAACCATTGACCGGTTAAATGATTTAATTTTAATCGTTTAACCGGTTAATTTTTTTAACCGATATTTACATCTCTAGTTACAAAGGGATATCACAAAACTGGGTAATTGGGCAAAAAAATGGCAGATGAAAGTCAATTTTGATAAAAACGAAGTAATGTATATTGGGAAACACAACCACAACTATACATAGGAAATGGTGGGGTCTACATTAGTGGTTGCCATTCAAGAAAGATCGTGGAGTCACAGTGGATAGTTCTCTGAAAACATTCACTCAACGTGCAGTGGCAGTCAAAAAAGCTAACAGAATGTTAGGAACCATTAGGAAAAGGATAGATAATAAGACAGAACATATCATGGCTCTATATAAATCCATGGTACGCCCACATCTTGAAAACTGCATGCAGATCTGGTTGTCCCATCACAAAAACGATATATTAGAATTGAAAAAGGTACAGAGAAGGGCAACAAAACTACTAAGGGGTATGGAAAAGCTTCCCATATGTGGAGAGATTAAAAAGACTTGGACTTTCAGCTTCGAAAAGAGATGACTAAGAAGGGATATGATAGAGGTCTATAAAATCTTTACTTGTGTGGAGAAAGATAATAAGGAAGTGTTATTTACTCCTTCACATAACACAAGAATCAGGGATCACCCAATGAAATTAATAAGCGCCAGGTTTAAAACAAACAAAAGGAAGTACTTCTTCACACAATGAACAGTCAACCTGTGGAACTCGTTGCCAGGGGATGTTGTGTACGCCAAAATTATAGTAGGGTTCAAAAAAGAACTAGATAAGTTCATGAAGGATAGGTCCATCAATGGGTATTAGCCAGGATGGTCAGCTTACAACCTCATGCTTCTGAGTGCCCCAGCCTTTGATTGCCAGAAGCTGGAAGTGGACAACAGGGGATGGATCACTTGATGATTACCTGTTCTGTTCATTCCCTCTGGGGTACCTGGCATTGGCTACTGTCGGAAGATAGGATACTGGGCTAGGTGGACCATTGGTCTGACCCAGTATGGCCATTCTTATGTTCTAACATATGCAAAAAATTATCAGAGGCTGATGCCAAGGGATTTGGTTTAATGAGAACATAACAATAAACTTTATATTTAAACAGATTTTCACTTAAACACTATAAGTACTTATTCAGAATTTACCATGTGAAATGAGTGACCCAACATCATCAGTACATGCTCCCAGTTTAGTGAGAACAGGCCAGAATGCTCTGGTTAGTTCCATTTAATTATCATTCAGCTACATAAATGGGCTGAGCAAGTGAAGCTAAGAAAGAAATCCCCATCGTATCTGCCCATGAGAACGTTGTTTTCCTTTGTTTCTACTACTGTATCAGATTTCTCTCTGAGTATGCTGCAGCCCAAGATTTGTTATAAATGAGCAGTTTTATCTTTCCGATCTAAAAGGAGAAAAATAAAGAAAGCTCAAGCTTTAGATGAGGATGTTTGCATTACATTTTTAGGTGATCATTTTAATTTACATGGAGACATGGACAGCACATCATATTTGCACTCATCGTGCATACATAGCTGATACAGGGAGATGTTGGTCTGTGAGTGATAAATTGGAGGATTGGATAAATTGGACAGTACATCATATTTGCACTCCGCTTGCACACATAGCTGATAAGGGGAGATGTTGGTCTATGAGGATTCCCATTCTAAAGGAAAGCTAGGACCAAGAAAGGGACTTTGTAAAGGATGTTCACGCCTGAACAATTAATCATGCTGAACTCTGTAAAACTTGCCCTTATGCCTCAATATCATGTCATGCATTCATAAAAAGTCACAATTCATTATAGTCTTTTAAGCTAACACACCTCTCATGATTATCTTATATTTATGTGAAGCCCTGAAGATAGCCCTTAAGCAAGAGGAAAGCTTATGCAAGCTACCTGCTTTGACAAAGTATTTGAATTTGAGTTAGCCTGCATGCTGTGTACTGTGTTCACACAACAGCATACTCACACTTTGCCTCCATTTTCATTCTGGGATATATATATAATGCAGAATCGTTCAGGAAATGGAGGCAAATCTGAGCAAGGTAAGCTGCTTATTGTCTCAAATAGTGCCATGTGAAGGATTCGCAACAAAACCCCCTTCCAACTCCAGATTTCAACATCTAGGAATTAAAGGCAAGACATTCTTGGGGAGGGTCTCTGACTCCTCAATTTACTGCCCTCGTGAGCTGGGTGAGCCTGAGTTTTCTGATGTTTGGAGTCAGGGCCGGCTCCAGGGTTTTGGCCGCCCCAAGCAGCCAAAACCAAAAAAAAAAAAGATAACAAGAAAAAAGCCGCGGCCGCGATCGCAATCTGCGGCGGCAATTCGGCGGGAGGTCCTTCACTCCGAGCCGGAGTGAGGGACCCTCCGCCGAATTGCCGCCGAATACCAGGACCTGCCGCCCCTCTCCCAAGCGGCCGCCCCAAGCACCTGCTTGAGAAGCTGGTGTCTGGAGCCGGCCCTGTTTGGAGTATGTGTTTCACTAACCTTGAGCTGGAACGCCAACAACAAACACCCACTAGGAAAATTTGGATTCAGGTCCAAATCTGGATCCAAACTCTGCAACCTACTAACACCTTAACCACAAGGCCAACCTTAATCTCCTCTCTGCACAAAATGTACTATGCTTTTACTTACATTCTTCCTCAGTGAGATAGAAATCTATTGTGCATCTTTTACTTACAGTGTTTCCCAAAATACTCCAAACTTTTAGTTCCTTATATTTCTAATCCTAATTCATGGGACCTTGAACATTAACAGTCTTAATTTCTCTAGCTGTGCTTTCCCATATCTGAATACCTTCGTACAGCTCCTTAGTAATAAACCCTCTCTATGGTATAGTTTATCTGTTCACAGTCACTGATCCAAGATACCCCTTATCGCCACACTACAGATCATCTATTCCTTATTGGTCAATACCAGAGCTGAACCAGTCTCACTTTTAAGCCGATCGGCTAATTTTACCCCACAAAGTTGGGAGGGACAAGAAGCTAGCTCTGCAGATACCCACAATCCCAGTTTTCCTCATCATTAAATTAACTCCAGCACAGACAAGCCAAACCCGCAAAAAAACGCAGAAATTGGGCTTGTTTTTGGCTTAATTGGCTTATAAATTGCTTGTTAGCTAGTTTTTGGCTTGTAGCTTGTTGCTTCTTTTTTTATCTGCTCCCAGCAAGCAGGGACATGGGGGGGGGGCGAGAGTCAGGGGTGCACAGCAGGCCCACCACAGTCCCAGACTCCACGCCGGGGGGATCTAGTCACATAGAGTGTTGGGGTTCTTAGGGATTGGCTAGTTTTGGCCTTGTTTTGAAAAGGGATTAGCTTATTTTTGGCTTATTCTGAAAGTTGGGGTTCTTATTTACCACATGACAGTTGGCAACTGTGCTCCAGCAGCACCTCTATCCACAGTTACATTACGAATTTCCTTTTCTCAGACAATGAAACTCTAATGTGTGCATGCAAGGTACATATTAATGAACAGCCATCATATGCTTCACTAAAAATGTAGCAGAAAAATACTTTTCATTTATGTAGGACTACTTTGATGTACAGTGTATTACTGATAGCCCACAGGTTCTTTGGTATTACAAGTGCCTATTGATTAAAACACAAACATGCATAAGTTGTAAACAGGTGTTTGTCATGAGGATAGTAAAATGTATTCAGTCAGAAATGACCAGAGGATAAGACTTTCCATTGATAACACAGATGCAGTTGCTGCTACCTCATGGGAGCTGGCATCAGGCTTTTCGTCTTCAGGGTAATCACTAGAGGCAAATGATGAAGCTTCCTTTTTTGTTAAAGGACAACTAAATTGAACATTCATCTTCTCAGAAACCAAACCAGAAGAACCAACGGTCTGAACGCTGATTTGAAATGGCACAGAAAGATCCAGATTTTCTAAAATAGTCTGAAATGAGAGGAGATCTCCATTTTAAAATGAGTTTAAGTCATACATTAAAGCAATACTAATATTCATATAGAACTTTATGTAACACATATTAGGCCAATTTTCCACTGGTACAAATGGGCACAAGCTCCTTTGATTTCAATGGAGTTTTGCCTGTTTACATTGCAAAGAATTTGGCCCAGTGTGTGTGCACATTTGCCCGTGTAAAATAAGGGGGCAATGGGACAGGGTGAAATGGTATAAAGGTTTTATCAGCATAAGATTGGGATGTTCACAATAGTCATTAGTGTCAAAACCACTCGTGAGTAATGCAGGTCATCCCAAGCTCATCCCAAGAAAGCCTTTGCACCATCCCCAGCCCCCGTTCACATATTCTGTATATGTCATGTTACATAAGAAAACATTTTACACATGATTAGAAAGATTTTAAACTATCTTCTTCTCATCTTTCCCTTTTGGTGGGAGGGCAAAGCACCTATTGGCTGCCTGGGTGCATATGTGGGCCCTGGAACCCAGCTGTAAAAGGCTCAGAGGGAGTCATAAAACCCTTAAAAAGAGCACTAAACGAGCTTTTCCATTCCTAAAATCGTCACTGTTGTCAAGTCTGTGATCTCAGTCCCTTCTAGGGCTAGAAACTATTAGATTGTTTTCTTATTTTGTTTTTTAATGGCAGCTGTTTGAAGTTGCTCAGTGGTCTGGAATGTTGAAATAAGTCCTCAGAGTAGAGTGCAGGCAAGGCAGTCAAGGGTGCACAATAAATTTATTTCTCACATATCTCTGCAATTTAGCAATGTCTCCTCTACCTAATGCATATTACCTACACATATGTGGTATATACATAAACAGGAAGATCAAGAAAAACTAATCCACATAATCAGTTCTGTTAAAAGAATTTCCAATTGATTGACTACACTTGGAGTTCATTACAAAACATGTTTAAAAGACCAAATAACCAAACATTGTAAATTTATTGTCTACAGACAAAGCAGTACAGTACAGAAAGGAAAGCGCTAATCCCATACTAATCCTTCTGAGAAGCTTGTTTCTCACAGCATGTAGTTCATCTTACATAGAAGATGTACTTCAAAATATGTCCCTCGAACCACTTATATTTATAGCACAGTTGCTTATAAATTTGAAAGCAACTTATACGTCACTTAAGATCCAACCCATAAGTTTGTACCAGTTCCTTAACTTGTTCTGTACCTTTTCTTATCTCTGTTTTGGATATTACACTTTAAACCAGTTGCTCATGAAGGTACCTGTACTAGGACATAGAACAGATGTATCTCACATTTGACCGACTTTATATTTGCTAATGCCAAAAGCTACATTGAGCTTTGCAAAGTATATATATCTCTTGACGCATGTGAACAAAGTGAACAGAGTTGTGGGAAAGATAGATCATTCAGTTAACATAACTGACTACATGCTGGGCATAATACAATATTAATATGATATGCCCTACAGCTAGCTAGCATATATATATTGGCTAACGGTCACTTAAGAAAAAGCATACTATTTAATTTTTAAAGGCAATGTGTTCACCAGAACACACAAGGATACACAGTAAACACATACTTATTTATAAATTTCATACTGAGTCAAGAACAATTAAGATGTCTGGAAAGAGAGACATGTATGAAAAGCATGGCTGAATGTTCCATGATATTACATGAAACAAATTACTTGAGTCACATGTTCAGTTAATCTCTGCTGCTTAACATGATAGCGCTGGTCTCTGTAAACTTTCAGTAATAACAGGAAATGATACTATGAAATTGCTGTCAATAGCTGACTTGGAATGCGACGGCATTAAAACCCAATGATCGATGTTGAAATGACTAACCAGGAATCATGCTGGTGGAAGGAAGCTGACTCGTTCTCACCTGTGGTTATGAAAAGCCACAAAGCATCTGATGGCAGATTTTCAAGAGGTGATAAGAGAGAAGCACAGAAACTCCAGGTGGAATTAATGTGTGCTTGATGATGCGCAGCATATATGATGTTTTGGGAACTGACCTTGCTGTGTCTTGCAACTCATAAGCAACCCAGTAGACCGGGTAAAATAAGCAACCATATCCTCAAAAGAATTTCAGGCAAATGATTTAGGAGATATATATGTAATACCAGGTACAATTATCTTGTTTCAAGTTCCTGCTCTTCACTCTAACACAACATCCCGTGATTATTTCTTAGTTATATTGCTGCAAAAGGATGATGCTAAGAAGCACCATCTTCAAAAATTACACTGTAATCAAGGAAATAACATACCCCCCATCACTGCACTGTCTACGAAATTATGCAGCCCAATGGTTTCTCCAAGTTAAATACTGATAACAAATAATATCTTTCCACAAAAAAACTCTGCTTACCTTAGTGCAGGCTGAACTCATAACAGATTTGTGAAATTCCCCATCTGTATATATCTGCAGTGTAATATAAAGTTCAGTTAAAGGTTAATGAGAAAATAAATAGCTTGTTTAAATTACCTAATGTAGGTTGTGGAGGCTATTTGGAAATTTACCTACTGTAGCTGTGAATTTTTAGATGCTTATTCAATAGCGATTTACATTTTACTACGTTTCATTTAGGGTGACTTGATTAAGTGGGATTAAGAGGCACATACCCTTGTACTGGCTCTCTGCCAATGATTTCACAGGAGATCTATGACACTGGCAACGTGGAGGGTGTTCACATGGGTAACTGCCATTGACACGAGTCTATGAAAGAGTAACTTGTGTACCAAAAAACTCCAGCCTTTAAACATATTGGGCCAAATCCTAAAGTCTTTGCACTGATTTTACTCCGGGCCAGATTTTAATGGGAGTTAGGCACTTACCCTTCTTAGGCAATTTTGAAAATCTACTAGGTACCTATCTGCATCTTTAGGCACCTAAATACCTTTCCAAATCTGATCCTCAGTTCTTTTTCAAGCAAATGCCAACTGAAACCAGTGGCTAAGGGCTTGTTTATAATGCCCTGCAGTTCAGATTATGAGGCTGTGAATTGCAGTGCACACTAACACACTGTGCACTAACTGCCCTATGTGGTTGCTGCTGGTTAGGGTTACCATTCGTCCGGATTCCCCCGGACATGTCCGGCTTTTTAAGCTAAAAATAGCGTCCGGGGGGGAATTTGTAAATGTCCGGACTTCCCCCCCATGCAGAGCACGCGCGGCTAACAGTGCTGCCGGCCGGCCGGTGTCACTTACTTGGGGCTCCGACACTCAGCCAGAGAGGGCTCCTCCTCCTCCCTCCCTGCATCGCAGATCGGCTCCGGCAGTTTGGAGCTCCTCCCCCGCTCCTCCTCCCCTGCCAGCCAGCATGCCGGGATGAACAGCTCAGGCAGTTCCTGAGCAAGTTCACCAGACATTAGGTGAAGAAAGGCCAACAACAAGGGGGCCAGGGGGTCGGAGAAGGGGCAGGGAGGTTTTGGAGGGGGCAGTC
>NC_048302.1:114977210-115059106 GCF_013100865.1 Trachemys scripta elegans
TAAGGTTTTGGGCAGTCAGGGTATAGGTAGGAGGTAGGGTCCTGGGGGACAGTTAGGGGGGGGGGTCTTAGGAAGGGGCAGTTAGGGGATAAGGAACAGGGAGGCTTAGGTAGGGGCTGGGGTTCTGGAGGGCAGTTAGGAGCAGGGGTCCCAGGAGGGGGCAGTCAGGAGACAAGGAGTGGGGGGGGTGTCGGGAGTTCTGGGGGGGGGCTGTCAGGTGGCAGGGGTGGGGAGAGGGATCGGAGCTGTCAGGGGGCAGGGAGCAGAGGGGTTTAGATGGGTCGGGAGTTCTGGAGGGGCTGTCAGGGGGTGGGGAGTGGTTGGATGGGGCATGGGAGTCCCAGGGGTCTGTCTGGGGGTGGGGGTGTGGATAAGGGTTGGGGCAATCAGGGTACAGGTAGGGGGTAGAGTCCTAGGGGGCCAGTTAGGATGGGGGGAGGGTCTCAGGAGGGGGCAGTCAGGGGACAAGAGGCAGGGAGGCTTAGGTAGGGGTGGAGTCCTGGGGGGCAGTTAGGGGAAGGGGTCCCAGGAGGGGGCAGTCAGGGGACAAGGAGCGGGGGGAGGGTTGGGGCTTCTGAGGGGGGGAGTGGGAGGGGCAGGGGCGGGGCTAGGGCAGGATGGGGCGGGGCTAGGGCAGGACAGGGGCGGGGCTCCTCCTGTCCTCTTTTTTGATTGCTGGATTATGGTAACCCTACTGCTGGTGCAAATTCAAAAGTTCCTAGTTTGTGTTAACAGAGTCCTGTTTGAAAGAGGATTGCATTAAGGAGAACTAGGTACCTTTTAGTTCACTCCAGCAGTGTACACAAAGGTCAGTTAGAGCGCAACAATTTGCTGCACTCTGCAATTCACACCTCTATAGTCTGCACTGCAGTGTAGACGTAGCCTAAGTAAAGACCACAAGCCATGTTCTGCCACACTTATGCATCACAAGCAGTAATTGATTTCAGTGGGACTATTCGAAGAGTAAGGGACTATTCAGCAAAAGACGACGCTGAGAAAGGGCTTCAGGGTTTGGAGCATTGTTTTGCACTTGCCACAGAGTTCCCACAGGAGTACCACAGTGCAAAGACTTTACACAAAAAATCTTCTTGTTTTTTTTTCAAAATTTCCAAAGTCTAGTACATACACAAGAGTAAATTGGGAAATGTAAATAGCATTCCAAAACTACTGCCCTAAAGTTATGACACATGTAAGGTACAATTTAAGGCAGTTTCAAGTAAAGCCCACATATATAAAAATATATACCTATGTCTGCCATAAGCCTGCATAAGCCTGTACTTTGGAGACTGCACCTGCTCCTGGTGAAATCAAGAGGAGTTTTACCATTGTCTTTAATAAGACATGATCAAGTCCTTGGTTAGGAGATTGCAATCACATCCCTTTAAAAATTCATCAGTGAGCTCAGCCTATATATACACATGAATTCAGGTGCAGGCATGAATAAAAGAAATGTGTGATAACTTATTACTCTCACAGAGACTACAGTAAGGGAGATGGGAAGGCAGGGAAAGCATCTCTTTAAAAATTGATTAAGCATATAATTGATGTAGGAGAATTATTAATATTATACCATTTTATCTACAGCAAATAGAAACAAAATATACCATAACAGCCACAGGTCTTAAATGCATTAATCATTGGTACAAATGGGATGATATATATTACACAATCACAAATTGATAATGGAATAGGCTTTCCAAAAGTCACTTCAAAGGGGAGTTGTTCATAGCTTTTTAAAGAAAAAAGATACAAATTTATACCTATTAGAATAATTGGATAATAGTTAATTGAGTTTATTCTTGCCAGGTTACAGTTCAACATCTTTTTTTCCCCAAATGATGGCAAATATAATGAAATTATATTCACCCCTTATTCTGGACATGTAACTCACATTAATGTTACATGTTCTTATTGAGGTAGCATGTTATATTGCAGAGCATCATATGTTATTGACAACCAATGTCTTGTATATCCATGTATAACTATGGCAAATGAAATATTTTTCTTATTGCATTAGCATATTTTATATTTCTGATTAGAGCCATTTGCACCCTAGAATTATGAAGGGGGAAACTACTTACTAACTTCCTTCTCCTGAAATGAGTTAGAGAGAGAGAGAGGCAAAATGTATCACAACAAGTGGCAATTCAGCATCCAGAGAAAAACAAAGAACTGGAGTGTGGAGACTGAAGTACCCTGTTCCCCTGAGAAGTACCTGCCTTCCAGGTCTGGAGAAGCCTGCACTGTATTGCTGACCTGCTCTGCAGATATATAAAGAATTTCTATCTTCAGGGCTATCAATCTGGCACCTTGTACAAAAATTAAAAATAAAAATAAAGTAGAATCAATTTCCCTCATTATTATGGGCCAGATTATGATACCTTTACTCATGTTGAGTAGTCCTTCACTTCTCAACTAGCCCTATTCAAAGGATGACCCAGTGGTTAGGGCAGTAACCTAGGACTTAGGAGACCCAGGTTCAATTCCCTCATCTACTACAGATTTCCTATGTGATTAAGACAAGTCACTTAGAGTACCTCTGTACCCATCTCTAAAATGGGGATAATAGCACTGCACCACCTCACAGGGGTGTTATGAGGGTAAATACATTAAAGAGTGTGAGTAATGGGGGCTATAAAAATACCTACAATAGACAGATATTGAAATATTCAGCAAACCTAATGTAAGTGTAGCAGAATCAAGCTCCATTAATGTATCTGCAAAGTGCAGACAATGAGCTTTTCACAAGCATTGCAGAAGACACAAAACGAAGAATTTGAAACCTAAACTTCTGCAATTAATAATGACCCCTCACTATTTCTAGGTTCATTAAATGGGAATTTTAAGTTTAGTTAGACCCTTGAAAAAGAAATACTCTTAAATGTCATTTTAAAATGTTATGATATTTAAGCAATATCAAGACTAATACTGGAGAGCATATTATTTCTACTTGTTTTTTTTCTAAATTAAACTCAGTAGCTTTTGTGTTGATAATCTTTGAACAAGAGTGTAAGATCTGCCTTTGTAATAAAAAATGACTTGATGGATTTTATTGAGTGTTTACAAATCAATGTGCTGTACTAGATAGCATCCAAATATTAACACTGAGTATTTGAAACAAAAAAATTAAGCATGCGAAAAAAACTACTCAGGAATATTAAAGAAATGTTTCCTATTTATCACGGCATAAAGCATTTTATGTAGTGTTTTACTTTGTATTTAAACATACCCTGTATCCTGTAATGAAAGTTCCATTGCTACATCCTAATTCATCTACTACAGGTCTCTCCCAGCCAATCATCATGCTGCTTTTTCCCACTGCTTTAATAATATAGACCGAACCAACTGGAGCAGGAGGTCCTAGAGAGAAAACATAAAAGTAATGCAGCAAGAAGTTTCTGTCCAACAGCTTTTTAAACCACTGAGATAGCATGGTCCTAACAGTGGTAAGCTACCTTTTTCTCTCCAACAACAACCAGGAACAGGGTATCACGTGCACACCTTCAATAGTATAAATTCTAGAGGGTATATGGACACTGACATTCTATGTCTGTCCCTCCTTTTATTCCAAAAATAACATCCTTAACAACAAAGTTCAAATGGGCTTGCAGACCTGGACAAAATAAAAGGGAGGTGACCCAGTTGCTCTCAATGGGGCATTATAAATACAATGGAACTGACCAAATCTAAAATGTTGTTATGAACAAATGTTGTATGCAGTGTTGGTCCCAGGATATTAGCCAGACAAGGTGGGTGAGGTAATATCTGTTATTGGACCAACTTCTGTTGGTGAGAGAAACAAGCTTTTGAGCTTACACAGAGCTCTTCTTCAGGTCTGGGAAACATACTCAATGTCACAGCTAATTAACAGATGAAATAGATTGTTTAGTATAAATAGTTAACACATATTTCAAGGGACCATTAAAGGTGCAGTGGCCAGGTAACAGCCCTCCAATCACAGGGAGGAAAGAAACGGGAGGCGGGGAGGGCGGAGGCAGCTGGGGCAACTGTTATGAACAAGTGAAATTTCATTGTCAGATAATGACAGACGCAGCACTTCCTGGCAACCACTCTAAGTCTGGAATTTCAGAAAGCTCTTGACACCACACCAATATGGTTAAAATTGTGATAGGCCAAATTGTGGCCTCCTCATAGACTAGTCAATGCCACTGTCCTGCACTGTTAAACACCTTTCACAATGCTGTTCCATTCCTGTATCATCAACCTTATTGAAAAACATGCAATTGAGTGGAACGGAGCAGTTGGTACTTTGAACCCATTCTTACTTTCCTTGTGCACAGAAAACACCCACTAATATTAAGCAGGAGCTGGTCCTTTGCTGCTTTTCACTTGCTTAGAGAGGGAAGGGAGTTAATCTTTATAGCCCCAATTCAGCAAAGCATTTCAAGCAAACGCTTAACTTTAAGCAAGTGAGTAATTTCATCCCTTGTCAGAAAAGCTCTCAAGTTGCATTGTAAACTTAAGCACATGCTTAAGAGTTTTGATGAACTGGGACCTATGTTTTTATTATCAAAATTTGCTTAATTTTTTTATAATTAATTATTAGTAGTAATATCACTATAACTTCCCTTCTTATTTCTCTTAACTTCCCTTCTTATTTCTCTATCTCAGGTAATCAGAAAAGCTTTGTTACTCATCTTTGTTCCTAATTATATCCAGTAACTAGCTTTTCACATTGAAAGCTACATAGTCTGTAATCATTTTGATCAAACTGTTGAGTCATGCATGCTCCATTTGATTGCTTCAATGAAGAATGGTTAAAGGAGACTCCTATGTAACAGTCAAGCAGTAGAAATATCAAGGAGAAAAACAAGAATATATTGTAGAAAATAAAGCAAACCTGATAATGTCTGAGAAAGAGAGCTGACAAACCCTCAGTGCATTAATTTATCAGAGAAGGCTGACCCTGCAATCACAATAATGAATGACAGAACTCCTCTGTGCTTACATAGGAGCAAAAGCAGGACTTAAAAATGTAGTAACCCTCAAAGGCCTAATTTAATACAGATAGAGAAGGACAGATGAGATAATATGAAACCCTAAAGCTGGAAGCCCATATCTGAACTCTGAGGAGCTGAAAGAGAGGGTACTCTGAGCCTGGTTTTACCTTTGACTCTGAAATTCACTTCCCCATTAGTGTGAAATTGAATCTGAGTCAATGATCTTCAGGGTTAGTTTTAAGGCCTATCTAATCACTCAGGCCTCGATCCTTGGCATCTGTTCTGGCTGCTTTGCCCTGAAACAGCACAAAGCAGCTGGAGAGCTCTCCAAAAGAGGTAGCTGAGGAGTCCCATGACACAGAGGAATCCTAAGTGATATGAAGTAGCCTGTGGCAAATGGAGGTCAGCTAGCACAGAGAAGCAGGCCCAATCAGAACCATAGAGACTAGTTCTTCTATCCCCCATTTACTGTTGTCTCCCCCCCCACCCCACCCTTCATCTATCGTTGTCTATGAGTTGTCTAGCAAACTGCAAGGCCCCGGAGGCCAGGAACTTATCTTTTCACAAGGTTCACACCTCCCAAATACATAAGAGTTTGGTTGTGAGCTGGAATTAACCCCATGGCTGTACTTTATCCTTTTTAAATTTAAGAAGGGGTGGGGGACAAAAAACTGGCCATTAAACTAGTGCCTGCAATTCTGAATGAAGAAGATTTTGGGGCATCATTTTGGGTGCCTAAAAACATGCATTGACCATAAATAGCAGGCACCAGATTCAGTGTTCTGGTTGTGGCCATTTTGAAAATTTGGTCAAAGATGCCAACAGTTAATAAGACCTACCTTTGTTGGCTGCCAGACGGAACCAGGCATATATTCTATGTGTACAAGTGGAATGCTGTTTATTTGTGAAAGTAAATTTAGTATAAGAAGTGCTTCAGGAAACACATGAGTATTTGTCTAAAACGTATCGTGCCAATTTCCAGGCAAGAAATTTAAAAAAATGTCTATTTGGTGTCCCCAGATACCTCTAGGATACACCAGCTGAATACTTAAAGGATGCAACTGCCTGGGAAAGCATAAATCAAGCTTCAAGGAAATTATTCCTAAAACTGCAGCATCAGTCGCCTGAATGCTGTCACCATCAATCTACCCAAAGCATGACCTTGGGACTTCCATAGATGTTGGCCTATCGATTTTGCTCAGCTCCTTAGGCTGGCTGCACTACTGTGTATTGATGTCTTTATTACATTTCACCTTTCTCGGTTTTCATATTTTGTGGTATAAATTAAATAGAAAGAGTCTGTACATTTGTGTGAATTATGACTCCAGGGCAGTGACAACAGTATTCACGTCCAGGACCAACTATGGGATCATGCTTTTTATTGCATGTTCCGTTTGCACAAACAATTGGAGTTCGTTCCCTTTTGTAATATGTGAAGAATGGTCTGGATCCTCAGGTGCAACCAGTAAGTGCTGACCACAGCTAAGAGAGAAAAATGCAAAGGAGCCATTCACAATTCCCTGATCCTAGGGCAATTTTGGGTACGTCTACACAGCACTGTGTGCCAGTGCTGCCACCTACCCTGCCTGTAGGACAACACACCAGGAACACACTCTCTGTTGAGCTTGTGCTCCAGTGGGTTCCTTCCCCAGTGACTGCTTCTGGAACACCTGTCAGAGAGTTTCCACAGTCCAGACAGTATTTATTATGTAGATGAGAATTCCCGGTCAGTTAGAATGCCATCCTCCAGCTTCCAGCTTTCCATATAACTGAACCTAAATCCTGCAGAGAGGCTTTTGCAGGGAAAGTTGGTAATGACACTGCAGAAGTGATGTTCCTATATTCCTCGCCTCCCCTGTCCGCATCTGCTGGTTACTCCTGAGGATATTCTGTGCCAAAAAAAAAAAAAAAATTTCACCAAAAAAAAATAAATAAAGATACTGTACACAATATTTCAAAATTCTGCAAATTTTATTGTCAAATAAATGTGGAGGGTCCAGCATGGCACAGGACAGCATAGGCCACTGGCTGCACAGAGGTGGGAGATCATTGTGCAGCTCCTCCCGGGACATGGACTCAGCGGTTAGACTGCACCCAACCCTGACACAGTGTGAGGACTGGGCTTGCCCCAGAAACACCCCACAGCCCTGCCCCTCTGTGCCAGATGCATCAGGTGTGGGCAGGCAGGCTCAACACGGAAGAATCTAAGTGTGGAGGGGCTTAGTGTGGGAGAATCCAGGTGTGGGTTGAAAGGGGTTATGTGTGGGGCAATCTGGGTGCAGGTCTCTCGGTGGGGAATCCAGGTGCAGGGGGGTCTGGATGCATAGTGGCTTGTTGGGGGGTTCTGGGTGCAACGGTAATGGGAGTCTGCAGGGGTGTGCAGGTGGTTGGGGCTCAGTGGCAGGGGGGTTTGGGTGTGGGTAGGATAGAGCTTGGCAAGGGGGTATGGGTGTGGGGGGCTCAGTGGGGGTCCAGATGCAGCTGGTAGGGGCTCAGTGGAGTGGAGATCCGTGTGCAGGTGGCTTGTCTCAGTGATCCAGGTGCAGGGGGAGTGGCACCCATCGGCGGGGTTCTGAGTGCAGGGGGGTGAGTCTCGGCAGGAGAGTCTAGGTAACAGGGGGTCTGGATGTACAGGGATCCCTCCCCCTGCAGCTGTGGAGTGATGGTTACAGGAAGTAAGGGGGAGAGTTTGCAGAGCTTCCTTAAGCTGGGGGAGAAATCTGGGGGTGGGTCTGACTCACCAGATGCTGTGCAAGGGAAGAGGAAGTCCCATCTTCCCCAGCCCAGCTGGGACTAGCTGCTGAGCCCAGCGCAGGGTAGGAGCCACCAGCTGGGTCTTCCCCAGTCCCTCCTCCTGCCCCACAGTGATTTACCTCTCTACCAGCTGTCCTGGGCCCTCAAAACATACTGCTGGGGAGGGTTGCATGACCGCTCTTGTGGCTTCCCTTTGCTTCCTTGTCAGTCATTTTTCTGCGGGGAAGCAAATAAATCTGTGGGGGGCATAAATTCTGTGCATGTGCAGTGGCGTAGAATTCCCCCAGGAATAACTGGTTCACAGAGGCATTGGGAATAACTTGGCCCTCACAAATAATCAAGAGTGATGGAGCTGAAACAAGATTTGAGAGAAAAATTTCCTTAGGTCTTTACTGTGGAGCATCTTTTGCTGACAATTCAGGATTCACACATGTTAAGGATGGAAAGAAACTCCTAGATCTGCTGCTCCATTGCAAGGCATGGGGCAGATCCTAAAAGCAACCCCAATAACTGATTTTGAAATCTATATTTTAAACCACATGGTGCTCTTAAGAATATCCTGGTGATCTGTATGTGCAAGGGCTTGGTTGCAGCATGTGGGGAGCTTAGAGGGGTTGACTTAAACATAGACTTAATTTTGATATTTGTGGCACAGATGATGTAAACAGTATGCAGAGATACTGTGTTTTCATTCTTCCAGCTGACCTCTGTGTCATAGGGATAGCTCAGTGGTTTGAGCACTGGCCTGCTAAAACCAGGGTTGTGAGTTCAATCCTTGAGGGGGCCACGTAGGGATCTGGGGCAAAAATCAGTACTTGGTCCTGCTAGTGAAGGCAGGGGGCTGGACTCGATGACCTTTCAGGGTCCCTTCCAGCCCTATGAGATAGGTATGTCCCTTCCAACCCTAATCTTCTATGATTCTATCTCCATTTAAAAAAAAAAAAAAAAAAAACCATCTGGCAGATCTAGACAGATTCAGGTCCTTTCCCTTTTGGTGTTTGTGGGATGAACACAACCTTCATGCCCGTAAAACAAGATGAATGAGTGCAAACTTGAAGACTTCTTTCCTCTGCATAGGAATAACCCATAGAAGGAGTGATATGTCACTGAAACAGTACAGGGCAGTGAGTTCTCTAGTCCTTTGTGCTATTGGAGACACTGGTTCTCTCAAAGAAAATGGCAAGGAAGTAGAAGAAATTTAATAATGATGCTACTTCCTTATCTAACCCATTAAGAGCTTAGATTGTAAGGTGATGGGTGCTATAGAAAACCCTTAGACAGATCAAACTGTCATACACCATTGTAAAAAGCAAAAGCCTGTCTGGACGAAATCTCCAAAGAGCACACAAACAGGCCCAAGCGCTCTTGGAAAGGAAAGAAAATTAGGAGATTTACAATAATCTTATTTAAACACAAAGTGCCATCCCATCTGCAACAGGGATCAAATAAGAGTTTACTATGAATTGAATAATCAAATATTAATTCTGTTTGCTTTCTGTCGCAGTTAAAGCTACCTTTAGAGAAATTAAAAAAAAAAAAAAAAAGAACTCCGTAGCTGTCCAAAAGTAATATGCTGGTAATGAACATCAGCTCTCTTTCTTTCTTTCAAAAATGGGAAGAGTTATCTTGCTGAATTTTAATAAAATATTCCAGATTATTAATAAAAAATGTGTGTTCTTTACATGCGTTTTTCATTATACAGCTATATGGCTAGGAAATCAAACACAGTGAATGAGAATCCCCTGCCTAGACAACATCTGTTCTTTTCTTTTGACCATCTTTTTTTCAAAGCGTTCTTCCATAGCTAGGGCCAGTTGAGTCCTTGCACATAAGCCTCCCATTGCTATGTCCATACTGCATAATCTGTTCCATTTAGCTAAAGAATAGTTTTTTTAGCTCATGTCTGGGTATTGCAGAGGGACAAAGAATTTGATGATTCGGGGACAGAGGGGTGGGGGGGGGGGGGGGGGGGGGGAGTAGAGGAAGCTAAACAGTGAGGTGCAAAAAAATCTCAGGAGAATATAGAGAGGCTACAAACAAACATTTAAAACCCCCTTTGTTCTAACATTTATGCAATATTTGCTTTTTAAAATGTTCAAATAATCTATCTATAAGGGAAGCCAAAACAGAATATTTCTGGCCATTAAAAGGGGCACATTGGTCCTTATCCAAAACCAAACTGATAGCATTATCCCAAAACACTAACCAAGGGAATAGAGACTATATTATAGAGTGCAATACATTAATATCTGAAATAACTGTCATTTGATGTCTCAGTGTAAAATTTTCTGACCAGTGAAAATGACGGTATGAGAGCAGCTCAGGCATGTTTCACCAAAGCATCTGCCACTACAGTTCGTGTCATAAATACAACTACCACAATACATGTAAGAGCCTCACTGCAAAACACACATTCCCTGGATGAGCAGGGGATTCACTGGAAAATTAAACAATGTTACAGTTTAAAGAGCACTTACAATGCATTATCGATAGGGTGGATGGAATGGAACCCTGGATCACTAACTCTTTGCCTCACCAGCCCCCCACATTCACACATTCTTCCTTCTAATCACTCTGCCTTCCGGGACTCCTTTATCTTCCTCCACCAAGCACCCCTCAGACTCTGAGTTGGATCATTCCTCTCAGTTTGTCTCCCCTTATCGGGTCCAAAAACATCTCTGAATTTCTCACTTCTGTGATGGGCCTCCTCATACTGCCAGGCCTAAACCTCTAGAATCTCTCTCTCTCTAATGTATCCTCAATTATGTTCCCTACCACTGGAATTCCTACCTAGATTTTCTTCATTCGCCACAGATTTCTTATGTGCAATCTAGACTGTGGCGGGTTGCACTCACCTCTGAGAGTGCCCCCTGCGGTCTGGGAATGGTACTGCCATTCTCTTCAGCTCACAGCACCCCGTACAGTTGTCAGCCTATCTACAAGGCTCTTCTGTGGCTCAGCCCTCTGGCTGGATCACACAGTTCAACCCCCTTCCGGGGTACAACTAACTCAAACAGAATAAGTTCCTGACCCTTCAAAGAATTAAATCAGCAGGGTTCCTCCTGCACTCCTGCAGCCATTGTGGTCAGCAATAGGCCCTAACCTTGACCTTTGGCTGTGACCTAGGGGCTCTTCACTCCATGGGCCCCAGCCAGGCATTGCCTTGCTAGGAGCAGACAGCTCCTTTTATTTTGGCCTGCAGTGCTTTGATTGGCTATTGCTGAGCCCCAGCCTTTCTAGTTGCTGGAGGACCAGATGTCACTGGTTCCCAAAATGGCTCCTCCCAAGATGCTTCTCTAGGCAAGCCTAAAGGTCTAATAATACTTGCTGCTCTTTTCCTCTGAGAAAGCTGGGGCAGGGTATAGCAAAGCAGTGGGGCCTCCAGCAGCGGGTCATGAAGGCCTGGTATGCCCTGTCACATAGATTATAACATTGTTCTTTGTAGGCAACACCCAAACAGTCTTATGTGGGACTCAGGCCAGAACTCCATCCAAGCAGGAGCCCAAGGAGCACTGAGAAAGTGATTCTCACAGCTTCTGAACAGGGTGTGGGATACATTTTGTACCATTGCACTTTGGGGAAATGGAAGATAAGCTCTGCAGGGAGCCATATTTCCATTTTCACTGCAATGGAAACTTACTGATTGCAAATAGAATGGGATCTGTGGACTTTCCTGCTGGATGCCTGGGACATTGCTCTATCTGGCAAGAGGCCTCAATGGAGGTAGGTAAGGAGTAGATAAAAAATGGGTTTTCAGGAAGGGTTTGGGTTAAAGGCTCACTCCTCCATTCCCTCAGCTCCAGGATTTGTGGATTCATTTGGATAATTTATTCTTATTATTCATTTTATGTTGGGCACTGAACTCAAGTACACAGCATTTAGAGCTTGATGCTACACAGAGAGGATGCAGATATTGCAAGTATAAATGCAAAGTAAAATGAATGGCACAGGGCAACCAATTCCATTAATGAGAGCACCACCGAGTCAGCCCTGTCTGTTCACAGGAGCACTTAGCCAGGGCCAGCTTTAGGAAGTGCGGGGCCTGATTCGAATACCCGGTGGCAGTCCAGGTCTTCGGCAGCACTTCGGCGGTGGGTCCTTCACTCGCTCCGGGTCTTCCGCGGCACTAAAGGACCCGCCACCAAAATGCAGCCGAAGACCCAGAGCGAGTGAAGGACCCGCCACCAAAGTACCGCCGAAGACCCAGACCGCCACCGGCTGAGTAAAAATTAAAAAGGCGCCTAAGTTAGGCGCTCTTCTTTAGGGCGCGGGGCCTGATTCGGGGGAATCAGCCTAAAGCCGGCCCTGCACTTAGCTCTTTATCATGAGCAGGACTGTAGTTAAGCCCTTGTCTGCCTATAGCGAAAGGAGGACAGGAGACACTGATATGGATTTAATCAGGCCGCAACTTTAATATTAGAGGTCTGGGACTACCTGGCAGATAAAAGTGTACAGTGCAGGCAACTCCATGTTCATTCAAATAACTACCTACAACTTCCACCAGCCCCCTTTCATTTTCCATCCAGATCCACCAGCCAACCCATGGCTTGGACCTTACCATCCCCCCAACCCCCCCCATCATAGAAGGGTTAAGGTGGGCTAAAAGAAAGGGGGGTGGCTCCCTGCTGTACCATTCATAGGTGCCCCACCTACCCCCATCACACACACATTCATTTCATTCCTTTAACCAGCACCTCCTTTACCAGGCCATTTATCTAGTCACTGGATGCCTTCCCTATGGAGTACCTGCACTGGACATTGGCCCTGCCCTTACAAAATAAGTTGTGACATACAACCTAACCACCCTTTTTTCCTCACCATAATAGGTCCTCACTGACACCCGCTGTGGAGAAGGTGAAAAAACCTCACTCCACAAAGCCGATATGGTGGTGAGGGAAAAATTCCTTCCCAGTCACCTTACAACTGAGCGACTAGTGCAATGCCCACAACAAGTCCTAACCCAACTTGATATTCGCACCTCGGGCTGAGGGAGGATGGGTGCTGCCTTGTCTGCTGCATGGAGAAAGGACTTCCAATGCCAGGGCTTGCATCTTTTAAAGCCTTCCTGCCTTCACATTCCCGGGGGGGAGTCAGCACCGCAAAGCTGAGCATCACCCACTTTTTTGTAGCAGTTTCTGATCTTTCTCTCTCCCTTCCTCCCCCGCACAAAGCACTGCTACCCCCCTCCCTCCCACAGTGCGGCCAATCCCCTTAGACATGCCAATTCTCTCTCCAAGCCTTTTTTAACTTGCCTTCTTGAGAGGAAGTGGGTGTACAGAGGGTTTAAGATTTACTATACTTAGCATATAACCTCATGTAAATTCCTTTGTGGCCTCCACTTGCACTTACGCTGGAGTAAAACTACCTTGCACAAGGCCTTAGTAGTCAATGACAACTGTTTGAGAAAGATCGAAGCTAAACAAAACTCCAGATACAAGAAACAGCTGTACTAATTTTCCTATTTTATGCTGAATCAACACATTTGGAAGCAGTACTTGCTCTCACTGATCAGTGCAGGTGGAGTTGTCTCCTGACACAGCAATTTAGCAGCACCAGCAGCAAAGCTATTTTAATTAAGAGCAATTCCACGGGTGAGTTTCCAGGTGATCTGAGGCTGATCAGCCACTCTTCCTTATGGCAAATTATTAAAAAAAAACAACCAGCATACGATTTACTTAGAGCTATAAAGTACTCATCTCCAATACCTGCATTTCAGATGTACATGATTAAACAGAAATCAAACTGAGCTATTCTTAAGGCCCAGAGAAACCAGCCATCTGAACAAAACTGGGAAAGAGAAAATGACTCAGAACACCTGGTGAAAAGAAAGAGCCAAAATGATCAAAAACATACAGGACTGAATGCTAGACAGGAATGACTCACTGTCTATTTTTTTTTACAAACTAAGCCCCTGCAGTTTCCTTGGCTGGTCTCCATCTGGTCATGTTGCAGCATCATTTTTGCAGCAGTGTAACACATGATGTTTCCAATTCAAAGTGTTTTTTAGACTCAACAATGTTACCCATCCTGCTTTTCATCCTTAAGGAAGTGAGCCTTTCCTCTCCAGCCACCAACCAGAAGGACTGCAATTCTCACCCACTCCCTCCTGCTTCTACATACACATGGACTCTTTAGAAGTTTAAGGGAATAGATACCAGTGATGCTCAATTCGCTGAAACTATGCTGATAACACAACTGTCCAACTGTGAATATTTTTCAGGCTAAAGCACTGCTGTCCATTGCAAGCACTTATCTACCTTATGACATTATCTGCTATAGAAATTCTGTAAGATGGGGCTGGTAACATGCTAGAATTGTTTGCTCATAATGGGAAATAGATTTCAGTCTTCATTGCCCCACTGGTATGTCACAGTGGAGTTATTCTGATGTCTCTCCTCTGATCAATAAGCAATCAAATAACCCCAGCGCACCTGACAGAAAAGATAAGAATAGAAAAGACTGCTGAAAATATGAGTTCCTGCCCTCAGATTAGTTCTACAAGAAACACAGCATTAGCCAATGACCATATGCATCCCAAGTATTAAGATAACAGTTTCCCCTCAGATAAAAAAAAGGAGGTTCCATAAAGATATTGATCTATCAGCCATAATCCCAAATCCCAAATAGAAGTCTCCAGATTAAAAATTAGGTATAGAAATAAAGTAAAATTTTCATAGGTGCCCAAGTCACTTAGGACCTAAACCACATTTTCACAAGTGGCTTAGAAACTAATTGAAAGGCAATAGTACATTGGTGCCTATGTCACTTTTGAAAATAGAATTTAGGCATTTTGGAAAATTTCACCATAGGCCACTTGTTGATCTATGCAAGGTACTAGCACCTCCAAGTGTATCCTGTGAAGGGAAAACAGGACTCAGTATGTATGTTTTATATAAACATGCACAGAATTATGGAATGGGATCTCCTTGACTGAAAAGTGAAAGCTGTTTTCTCAGACTCCAACAGAAAAATGTCTACGTGGTCCAATGTAATCTAATATTTTGCATTTAGAATTCAGTAATTTCATTGCAACAGAACACAATTTTCTGTGTAACAGCTTTGCAAATTATTTCTCACAAGACTTCATATCTTTGCTGTCCATACCAGAATTGTAGAGTCAAATAAAAAACAACGAAGGCAGAGAGAGAATTTATGAGATATATGTCAGACAAAACACATATTTTCAACTAGGATTTGAAAGGAGATGGAAAATCTGAGCAGTGGAAGGATACAGGATAGCTGCTTCAGATAACAAGAGCTTCAGGGGAGAAGGTTCTGATACCAATGGACACAAGCTTATGTGGCCAGCACTTGGGAAATAAGAGAGAGGTGGGAAGGAGTTAAAAGAGACAGAAGACCTGTAGGATGGCCAGGCGTGAGTCTATGGAGGATTTTAAAATCAAAGAGGGCATTTTAGAACTGAAATGAATGAGGCTTCAGGTGAAATTTTCTGAGGTTGCACTGAAAGTCTAAGTTGTCTGAGTTCACTCTTAATGTGATAATGCTTCTTTGCATGTCTGAGAAGGGCAAAGGGGGGGTGTTTTGCATCTGTTAGAAAGCCAGTCCCACCAAAGGCCATAGAAAAGGGGATTCATATACTAAACAAATCTAAATGTCATAGTATTTACATTATTTATGTTTTAATTTTTCAGATGCATCCTTCTGCTGGTTATTTAATTCATATCTGTATATAATGTTGGGGTCAGAAAGAAACTTCCCCAGTGTGCAGATTATTCCACTGTAGAGTTTTTTGAACCATTCTGTGAAGCATCTGGCAGTAGCTACTGCAGTGACGGGATATTAGGCTAGATGAGCCATGGTCTGAGCCAGAATGGTAATTCCTATGTTCCTATAGGGCAGTGTTGCCCAAACTTGGGACACCGCTTGTGTAGGGAAAGTCCCTGGCGGGCCGGGCCGGTTTGTTTACCTGCCACGTCCACAGGTTCGGCCAATCGCAGCTCCCAGTGGCCGTGGTTCGCTTCTCCAGGCCAATGGGGGCTGCAGGAAATGGCGCGGGCCGAGGGACGTACTGACCACCGCTTCCAGCAGCTCCCATTGGCTTGGAGGAGTGAACCACAGCCAGTGGGAGCCGCGATCGGCCAGACCTGCGGATGTGGCAGGTAAACAAACCGGCCTGGCCCGCCAGGGGCTTTCCCTAAACAAGCGACGTCCCAAGTTTGGGAAACACTGCTATAGTGGACACATGGAAAGCATGACATGGATATCTCTCCTCCCAATCCTGAAGAAATCTCTGTTTTAAGAAGTGGCCCCCAATATGAAAACCATTAATCTAACAGACTATTCTTTTATTCTAATCTATTTTATGTTTTTAAAAATATTTCTACTCCAGTAAAATGTCTCATATTTTACAGAAGCAATGACCACCTGCCTAAATGGAAGAATATGGACCCAAAACAGAGCAAAAACTAACCTGCACCCAATGTCTTTTCCTGCCACCCACCTGAGACAACTAAATGCAAGTCTGCACCTGGGGGAAAAGAGTCTTTTGTTCCAAAAATTAAGAAATCTGCTTGGAGAATTTGAGCAACTCATAAGTGAGAGATGAAAAAGTGCAACATCTGTATTAAATGTACTAATGCACACCCCATATGGATGGAATAGCTAAATTGCCCTCTGGGTTGAAAGAAATTGAACAGATTGCTTAGAAATATGTAAACCCCATTTTCCTTAGTGCAAGGAAGCAAACGCCATCCAGATGGAGAATATAAAAAGTATCAACTGGCACATTTTACTCACATTTTCTCTACTGATCACTCAGTTTACAAGGGGGTTCAACTGTGGCCAGGTCCCCCATGCAGAGAGAATGGTAAAGAGCACCATTTGTCATTCACTCATTCAAAGCATAGCACATTTAAAGGCTTCCCAAATAAGGGATTGATATTACCTGAGAGGAAAAAAAAAAGTCTTTCTCAATATGTCATCATCATGGCAACTATTAAAGGGACTTAAGCCTCACTGCAGATGGAGCACTAGCTAGGTCCTTAAGGTGGCCTAGCTGGATAGTCAGGTTAAGTCCATCACTGACCATCTTATCGTGCCAATGAAACTTTTGGCAACCATATGCTCACTGGCTGTGTAGCAGCATTTCTTGGTAAATATGCTTCAGAATTCATTGGTCTCCCATCCTAATATGTCCATACCAAAAAAGCCACCAAAACTGAACCAGTGCTGAGGGAGGTAGTTGCTGGGTTTGGCTTTGAATCTCCTCATTCTTGATCGTGTCCTGCCACTACTACTGAGCAGCTGAGGAAGATGACGAGAATCAAAAGCATCATTCTGGTGCTCTTCAGCCTTCCTCAGTTCCCAGGTTTCACTGCCATACAACAGAGTCGGTATAGCCATGGTTCTATAGATCTGCAGTTTCATAGCAAGCTTAATGTCACAACATCCCCACAGAGGTTGCCGAAGGGCCCCAAACATAGCAACAGTTGCTGCTACATGAGTGTTCACATCTTTCAAGTATCCTCCAGCACAGCCTATGACACTGCCCAAGTATTTGACAATTGCCACCTGTTTGTTGTCCCACCCAGACAAGTTAACACTGAGCTGGTTGTAATCTGGAGCTAGAGACTGCTTAAGGGTAATGACCAGGGACTTCGTTTTGTCTGGATTAATAACAAGACCATAACTGCTGCTTCTTGCCTGACTAGATTGGCCATCAGCAGCAGCGATTCACCAAACTGAGCCAACAAGACAATGTCATTGGTTCTCCAAGCAAAGCGGTGGTCAACTGAAGGCCATCCAATATATGCATTTGTTTAAAAACTACAGTCCTTACAGCTTCCCATTAACTCCAACATTTGGTTGAGGGTTACATTTTCTTTGTAAATTGGAAGTCAATTCCAGAGTCTCTTCATGGTTCACAGTACAAGCCTTTTCAGCAGTGCTATTGCTTAATGAGTTTTTAAGAAAAACAAACCCTCAGTCTCAATGAGTCAAACCCTGGTGTCCTTGCTCAGGTGGCTTTACAATGTGTGACACTTCAATGTGAGCTTCCCATAATAAGGAGATCGAATGCTTGGCCCAATATGAATCCGTGACTGAGTTAAATCATTCAGGGGGAAGATTTTCAAAGGCAAAAGGGGCAGTTAGGCACCCAGCTTCCATGAAAAGTCAACGAGATCTGGGCACCTAGCTCCTCTGTAACATTTTTAATACTGTAAAATGATTTCTCTGTAATTGAAGCCTTAAGAGGCATTTTCTTATGTTTATTAATATTTATCTCTTGTATTACTGAGTCAGATAGATGTCTCCTGGCTATGTTTTTTTGTTTTGTTTTGGTTTTGTTTTTTGTTTTTTCTTGTAACATGGTTTTTTTTTAGCCTGGAAGCTTGATTCTACGCAGGTCCAGCCTTTTAGATGAGGACTGCTATACAAGAACAGCTGTGGCTCAGTGACAGAATTAGATAAAATGCATGCCATGTAACACAGCCCTTTACTTTTCATTACTCTTTGAGTTAAACTAGAGGCTAAATTGATACATAAGGACCACCGTTCTTCAAGGTGGTGGGTGCCCTCAAGTCTTCAGCTTCAATAATTCTAAAATATCAGGTATTCCACTGTTTCAGGAAAGGAAGACAAGCAAGAGTCAAGAAAGTGAAAATGAACAAAGCACCAATAACATTAATCATGGCTCTGGGGTCTATGTAAGAACGCTCAATCTAATAACAAAAGCGCTCAGTGGAACGGATACATGTAAATTGTGCATGAGCTATGATTACAATGGTGTCCTATTACCACAGTATCATGGGTAAGCCCAAAAGGCACGCTGCACATGGTTGCACAATATGCTCCTCCAAAAGCTCAGGAAATGAAGAGATTAAATGATAGAGAAGGGGAGAGTTTGGAGCATATTATGCATCTGGAACCCAATGTAAAGCACATTGATGGAAATGGGATTCTTTGCACTGATATCAAGAGGCACTGCCTCAGTCTCCTGGTTATTTTGTTCAGTTATGTGATTTTGTGAGGATTAGAAGGAACAAGCCCCTAAGTATCCAGGGTGTGTGAGGAGAGACAGAAAACAGAAGTATTATGACCTTGGTTTAACAGAGAACATAGAAATAGTCACAATCTGATATTCAGCATAGGATTCAAATCTAGTTCTCAATGTCCAATGTGTAAATTATATGGAGGAGATTATGTGACCTCTTTTCTGATTAGAGTTAGTTTGGGGAACAAAAATCTGAGTTTCTTTATATTCAAAAGGGTTGGTATCTACCGTCAACACAAATTACCACCTCATCATAATAATAGTACAATTACTTTATTTGCAAAGTGCCTCACTTCCAAGGCACTCGGAGTTGCACAAGCAATTTAAATATAGTCCTTTTAAAATAGAAAAGAAAGAGCTTCTCCCTCACTGGAGAATTTTGATATCTTTTTTGTTTACTGCCATTATCTGAGGTGGCCAATTCTTTTACTCATGGCGGAGCAATTTATGAAACCGAAGGCTGCGTTTTGTCAATGTTATTATTCTCTCCTCAGCACCCAGCTTGCCATTTTGGACAGTCATGCTCATCCTCTGCAGACACATATTCTTCTGGCGATTTGTACGAACAGGAAAGACTATTTTTATTCTGACTTCCCTCTCCCTGCATAGGCACCACCAAAGAAGTGTATAAACCAGCTTCATTCTCTTTTTAATAGCTGCTTATTCAATTAAGGAGTATGGGAATTAAGGGAATTAGGGGGAGGACACAAAGCAGGCCTATTGACCCCAATATGAAAAAAAAAAACATATGCTTAAACAGCCTCATAGAGAGAGGAGGGTACTTAACTACAGAAGGGAGGTTTAATTTTCCCATGTATTTAAATATGTCTCTTAATACACTGTTCTTCTGCCTTCTGCAGCAGAGATATTTAATATTATGTAAGAGGAAATATGTGCTCAGCTCTCAGATAAACAGTGAGTTTATCTTCTCCTTGCACAAGAGCTCATGAGTATTAGTGCAACTGTTAGACCTGACAGATGCCCATTGCCTGACCTGCATATGCACATAATCTCTGACTTCCTGGGCATGAAGAGAACCTCTTTCAGGTATGTATAGCTGAAGGCCTCTACATACATATATGAGATTTTCCTCTGTATTTCACATAACTGTAAGACATTTACCAAACACCACCTGAATACCTAACAACAAAACCAATACAGCTCATTAGTGTCAAAATAAAGGCAGAAACATACGGCTAACCTGAACCAAAAGAACAGGGGCAAACAACATTAGTCCTCAGGCAAACCTCACAAAAGGGACCAGTTCCCAAATAATAGAGAACGTAGGGATGAAAAGTTGGTAACAAATACAAACAACCAGAAAACAAGGGAAAGGGCCCCAAAATGCTATTGTTAGTTCTATGTACACAGGAAGGATGGTCCAGTGGTTAGGGCAAAGCTTTGGATTTGGGAAGCCTGACTTCAATTCCCTGCTCTGTCACAGACTTCTTGTGTTACCATGGGCAACTCACTTGGCCTCTTGAAGCCTCGGTTCCCCATCTGTAAAACAGATATAATAGCACTGCCCTACCTCACAAGGGTTTGGGACGGATAAATACATCAAAGATTGTGAGGCACTCAGGTACTATGGCAATGGAGGCCATATAATTACCTACCATAGATATATTTAGCATCCCCATGGGCACCCCATTTTACCTCCAGACATCGTATACTGTCCCCACAACCCTAGCACAAGTTCCAGCATCCATCAAGGATCCCCCACCCTTATGGGGATCACACCCAGGAGAGGAGGAGTGCAAGAGAATTGTAAAGATGGCAGAGATGTAGAGAACTCAGCCACACAGCAGCCCCTTATTCAACATTTCTTCCTGTACAGAAAATCATATAAGAGGAAAGAAAAATAGCAATAGCCGCTAGCAAAGCTCCAACCACAAAGAGCCAGACAGCACTGGTGTCATCCAGCTGCTGCCCCACCTCTAGCTTTTTGAAGCTTGCTCACCAGAAGGGACTGCCTGCAACCAGCTGTAAGTGCAGGTGGGGGCTACTCAGAGATGTAATCCTAAACCCAGAAATGGGAAAGCAGAGACACAGCACACAGCAGATGTTTAGGACAGTGGAGAGCAATAAAAGCTAGCAAAGTCCTGCCTTTCTTGTTGCTTTGCAGGTAGAATGGCTGGTTGGAAACATGAGAGAAAGAATTTCTTGTGGTTCTCAGGTTCTGAGAAGTGTTACAAAAAAGTGAGAATGTGCTTACAGGGCTTCCCACCTGAAGCAGCTTTTACCAGCCAGTCATGAATGTGTTGTGCTGCATCACATTGTGAGGCCTTGGCCTTTCAGATGCTCTTGCTATTGTCTAAATAAAATTAGTAAAAACCCAAGGAAGGTGGAGGCATGACAATCTCTGTATTGTAATATAATTTGCATGCAACAAGAGTAGGACTTTTGTCAATCCCTCCATCCATGTTTTCATACCATGCCCATCACTACTGTGTTTGGGCACCTATTCTGTTCTTGTGAGAACAGGAAGCTAAGAGTCCTTGTTTGCTTTTATCTGTTGATGTTAAGCAGGGAGTCACTTGTCCAAATTAGATGCATAGCCTACCACACAGGTGATATATCTAATCTGAGGTAATTGATTATGCTGATTAATTGCTCTAAGTAATGAGTAGAAGGGAACATTTAATATATTGAGATTTGGGGCCAGATTCATCCGTACACTGGCTGCTTCGAGCCATTCCTGTTTTAACTGACTGAGTAAACCAGGCTTACAGCTGATCTGCATCATCAGAGTGACACAAAGGTGCTGAAGCATAACGGTGAATCTGACCCATCATCTATCATATGATACTCTGGTTTGTCTCTGGATTGCTATAAATTGTTTACTCCAGAAGTTATAACTTTTTATCTCTTCAGCATTTGTTTCACGACCCTGAATGTAAGGAGTGAACACATTGTTTTGCTTGAATTATGGAGGTAGAGGGGTTAACAAAAGTCCTCTAGAGATTAACTATCTGAATTTGGATTTTCCCAGTAGCTTTTATCCTAGACAGCAAAGGTGCACAGTGTAAGGTATAAACACATGGTAAAAAAAAAATAATGTGAAGGATCCAGACATTCATTATTGAGAATGCTGATTCGTAGCTGCAAAGATACTCCTGTCTTGTAGAAGTAGACAGGCCTAAGAGAGAAATGTCTAGCTACGTCCCTTATTAGTTTGATTGGGTTTAAATGTAGGTCTTCTAAGGCTATGTCTACACTATGAGCTAAGTGTGTGATTCCCAGCTCACATACACATACTCACCCTAACTCTCATTGAGTTAAGGCTGGTCTTCACTAAGGGGAGATCGACGCTGCTGCAATCGATGCAGCAGAGATCCATTTAGCGGGTCTAGTGAAGACCTGCTAAATCGATGGCAGAGCGCTCTCCGGTTGACTCCGGTACCCCACCTCACCAAGAAGAGTAAGCGAAGTTGACTGGAGAGCATCTCCCATTGATGCAATGCAGTGAAGACACCCGGGTAAGTCGACCTAAGCTACGTCGACTTCAGCTACATTATTCACATAGCTGGAGTACCGTACCATAGGTCAACTTACCCCCATAGTGAAGACATATAATGTGAGTATAAATAGCAGTGTAGCTGTGGTAGCACAGGCAGCAGCAGCGGCAACATAGCTTAATAGTGCCGAGTATGTACCCACCGGCTTCAGGTGGGTTTGTATTTGGCATGGTTAAGCTGTGCCGCCATTGCCCATGTTATCATGGCTACACTACTATTTATACTTTGACTAGCTCAAAGAGAGTTAGTGTGAGTATCTATATGAGAGCTGGGAATCTCAACGTTAGCACAGAGTGTAGACATAACCTAAAAGGCACTCATTCTCTTCTCGGGCCACGCTTCTTTTTTCCCTTTGTATTTGCAAGTAGAAAAGGGGGCCATGCAAAGAGCTCTGCCTACTGTTTAACACGCCTGGTGCTTATGCCAAGCCTACACTTGTACTAGAAGACAACAACCTTACACACAATGTACTTCACCATGCAAAGACATCCAGGATCAAGGCCATAGAAAGGACAATGATAATCTTCCTAACACAATATTATGAGCCAGAGCTTCTGAAACAGTCAGTTTTCCATTCTAGCACCTTCTGTCATCCTATTTATTCCCCTGGAGAAGAAGCTGTCTCAACAGAAATGGACTAAAATCAAAGCTACCAGCTGGCTGACCCGATGAGACTGTAGATGTACAAACAGATGTAGGCGTTTCTTGATTTAATCAGGCCTTTAGCAAAAGGACTGCACTGTATAAATCTTGCTCCACACTTCATCTGGTTTCAGTAAGTGGCTTTAATGCTAGTCAGCTTAAGGCCTAAACAAAAAAGCTATCTCTAAGGAGAAATTAAGTCAGTGTCTTTCTACAGCAGGAGTGATGTCCACAAGATACATATGCTTTCTTAAGGACAGGAGAAATATGTTGCATGTACCTTAAATATAGGGGTCCAAATTCTACTTGTATTTACACTGATGCCAGTCAAGAGAAACCTCATAGACCTGATGGACTCAGAGGAGGATTTGACCCCTGGTTTTCTTATGCAAATTACATGATACAAAATACAAGATATGTAGGACATGAGGACAGAATATAGTCCTTAGTTATAATGGAATTTAATATCCATTTCATAGGAACTCAAAATCCACAAGTGAACCTGCAAGTGGATGCTGGCATAACCCACCACTTTTGTAATGAAAGCCATGAGTTTTGCCACCTTATCTCCTTTCAAAGGTTTTCCAGATCCTCCTCCTTCCCCAGTGGAGATTCCTTGACTCCCAAAGGGCTATACAGACCATGTGTGTCCTTTGGGAATCTCTTGATTGTCCTGGAATTAATGACTCTATAACTGGGACTTTATTATTTATGGGAAAGCTATTTCATGTCTTTTTTTTAGAGGTTTCTAAAATGTTATTGATAATCATTTTAATTTTCCCTTTCAAACCTGTACACTAAGGGAGCCTGGAGTTATAGGTGGTTAGGTATGAACATTTTTGTGAATAATATTTGTAAAACAATTCTAAGATAGTTGTTTTGAAAAAATATGTGGCATATGCACAATGCATGATGGTGTGGTACATGGGTTTTATTGGCATTCTTTTACAATGACCTTCATAACTCATTTATGGCCTGTCAAGATATGTGTTGTATCTTTTTAAATTCGTAGCAAAAAAAAAAAAAAAAAAAAAAAAAGACAGGAAGGGAATGGGATTTAGGATTTAGGCATGAGATTTTTAGTGAAGCTGAGAGTCAAAGAGGGAGAAAGCATCATTAGAGATATTATTGTTTTTCTTGTTCTAATAAAGTTCCTTGTTCAGTGTTGGAAGAAAGTGAATGCTTTTTTACCATTCTCACATGACAATGCCTATGAACACTTTATTCATCAGATCACCGTATACTTCATATTATATTTATACTCTATTTATTTTTTAAAAGAGTTTGCCCTTAAGATTAAATGTTTTGGCTTTAAGACTGGGAATCTCAAGTGTAAAAAATAATATAATCTGGGCAAATATTGCAAAAATATGCTCATGAACACTCATTTCAAAAGGTACTATCAACTCTATTTATTTGTTTTCTGTGAACTTTTATATGAGTTCTTTTTCTGTGCAAGAATTTGCATGTGACTCTGTATGCAGCTTCATGCTAAAAGTGTTTGTGTGGCCATATTGGAATCCATTTTCCTTCCATTCATAAATGTTTTGATCAGCCAGCTGGAGCAGAAATGATATCATCTGATTAAGGTCACCACTCACGGGCCACAATTAACAAATAGAGAATCGCTAAAGACTTAAATAGTGGGAAAGCAATCCATGGCCACATGTTCATGTAACATGTTTATTATTTACCCAGGTCTTATTTTTATTGAAATTGTTCACACAGAATAAAGAGCTACAGTCATTGATTTATTCTTTATGAACACTTCACCAAGCCCTAGTGGTAAACCCAGAGTCCCAGAGGGCCTCAACTTGGCAAGACACCAATATATGGACCATCTGGTCTGTGATTGGCAGAGTTTGGAGCTAGCTTCTATACATAATGAATTATTATATTTAAAGAATTTGAAGAACATAGTTTGTTGATGTAATACATCCTCTAGTCTTTATTCAATTATATAGGTACAAACTGACCTATCATTTCTCACTTGAACAGTCTATTGGGTGCTGTGCAGGAGAGGTATGGAGGGGAAGATTAAGGAAGTAAAACTTCAGGTGAACTGCCTTTTCTTATGTTGCTGCATACAGCAATCTATGGAGGTTACCATTAAAAAGTTGGCATTTTCCCAGCGCAGTATCTAAAATTCTACATTTGTCCACTACATTGGCTTATAACCGTTAGCCAATGGTAACCACGATATTTGTACTTATTTTTGTATTTAGAAATAATGTACTTGCTACATACATTTTTTAATACGTAGGGATTATTAGTATTTAATTGAAGTCCACTGTGTCTAAAAAGACACAATCTTGCATTTATTTAATTAATCCATTTGCTTTATTTGATGATTCTCTTTTACACTATAGTGGTGGTGTTCAAAGAAAATGTTTATCAGAATCTATTACATATGCACATATGCAAAACACACTCTGGTAAGTAACCCTATTCACAAATGCCCTATAATGGGATGATTGGGCCAATCTTCTTATATAGTAACATGTTTAATATACCAGGGTTTGGCCTACAGACTAAATTTATGAGTAAACATCCATCCCATAGCTTATATCAGGAAGGCAAAGCTTCAATAAAAATGGCTATTAATGTACTTTATCATTTTACCAACACACATATTGCCATTTTTAAAATATACACATTTTCCATATTGGAAGCTTGTTAGCGTTAAGCAAGGCAGTTTGACATTTTATTTACTATGTGTTTGTGTCTATAGAATTGTTGGCTAAGCATTAGGAATTGCAGGCAGAGATGCCATAGTGCTATTTTGACCATCAGCAGTAGGAGCCTGAGTTTTGGAGCCCCAAGGGGAATCTTATCTGTCTGGAAAGCATGCTGAGATATTCTGCTTTTCCCTTGGCAGCTGGTGCGTATCTATTATAGAAGGCGCTGAACAAGGATCAGTTTCATTATTGCCATGTGTAATTGTACCCTTACCGTCCCAAGCAAAAACAGATGTTTCCTCATGAAAATACAGCCCTTGTACATGTGTGTTAAGGTGTCCTCACAACAAGTCAATGCCCTGCATTTCTGATCTCTGAAGGGTAGAATAATGAGCAAAATACTCCTCTGCTGGGCCAAAAGAATGATCAACCTGCTCGGAAAGGAGGAGCATGTAACTGACACATGCCAAAATGGGTACTTCACTGATAAAAAAATAAAAATCCTGTTTTAAAAAGTACAGAATGATGGTTCCGTTACATCTTCTGAACTGGCTACACAATAGAGAATTTCTACCAGGGCTAGGGCTGGTGGGAACTCCGTATAATCCAAGGCTCCAGTGGCTTTGGCATTTTTACCACCATGTTCCTGGTTAAGCTGCTAAAAAAGATGGTAAACTGGTGACAGAACTGGCGGGAATGTTTTCCTAAAATTCACTTGTGCAGACAACATCTAATACAGGCTTATATCATTTTAAAAGTTATTCCTTGTGAAATAAATCTTTCCAAATGGTAATTAAAACTCTTAGAGCCACTCCACTGAACCACTTTATCCTTCTTCTCAAAGCACTAAGATTACCCTGTATCGCCCTATATATCCCATATTGCCTTTTTAATATCATCTGTTCACATTTCCATGTCAAACTGTGACTCTGAGAACCAACTGCCTCCATCACTGATTGATTTGTGGGGTTTTCTTCTTTTATGCATCTCTTCCAGGTGCTATCCACAACTAAAAATAGAGGACAAGAGAAAGACTACACTGCAGGGATGATACAACAGGCTAACCTTAACATGTGTGGATGAAGACATCACTTAAACCAGATTGTAACTTCCTTTAGTCACAATGATAAAAAGTTACTCTCACCAGTACTCATATTTCAGCCAACAGGACACCTTGAGTGAGTGAATTTACCAATATGAGTAAGAGGCATCCAGTCTGGTCCTTAGGAATCAATTTAAACAGTCATGCAGTGATATTTTTCAGATCCTAAACCCTGAAGGAATACACTGCTTTATCATTCAGCTAAACATAAAAATGTATCATTTAAGATCCACTGACAATAAACAAAACTACCTTTCATAAAACCTATGTCCATTATATATGTCTTTGAATTCCAAAGGAAACAGTCATTAAACAAATAAAAACTCTCCTCTAGCATTTGCCATTGTACATTGAAGCAAAGGGGTATAAATAAACCTGGAACTGACTTAATTGATTTTCATAATCCAAACCGAGAGAAGTGAAAAATAGTAAACTAATAATAGAAAGAAAATTGGAAGGTAAATTGGATGTTGAAAATTCTGTAGGTTTGGATGGTTTGCGGTGTTATTAGCAGAATTGGTGACAAAATGGAAGAAAACTGTCGGTAAAATTTTATTCAATTTGTTGTAAAAATTTTGTTTCCAATACATTTTCTAGCCACCTCTAGTTATTAGTTACATAGGTCAGGGAATCTGTATGCTTAAAATAGATTCTTTTAAAGTTGGCACATTCCCTTAGTCTGTCTCACAGAGAGCAGACACACAAGATTAATATTTTTATAACAACAGGAAAATCACATGGTTAAGGCTTTTTACCTTGTTTTATTTCTGAGGCTTTTACTCTTTCCAGTGCAGCTGATTTCTCCCCAGTAGGATTTTGACCTTTATTACTTGCTGACAACACATCTGACAAATAGCTTTTTGCTGTGGTAGCTGAGGTTGAGCCATCTGGTTTTTCTCCCGAGATCCATGTGTTATTCATAATGACATTTTTCTTTCTCCTTCCCTGGAGAACAGCACCTGCATGCTGATTTCCTGTATGACTCTGGAATACGTCATCAAATTTAGACAACTGGTACCTCCCATTTATGAGATGGAAAGAGCTCCTGTCTGAAAGTTTCAGTGAATTGTTCATTTTTGACACTACAGGCTGGGAAGTCACATCTTGGGCTGGATGACAGACAGAGGACAAATTGCAATCTGCTTTCAGTTTTGAATTGGAAGAGGCAAATGAAGGTATCTGAGGAGGACAGAGGAGAAGAGAATGTAACTTTTGAATGTTCGCAACCACAAAAAGGCATCTATCAAGATATAGTAAAACAGACCACGTGATTCTGTGCATTACGACTGCTGTCAGCAGTACTTTTCCATTTTATGAGCTGTACAGTATGTCTGTTATGCTTTCATTGTAATTTAACTCTCAAGCTCCTGCACTAGCAGGGAAATGGACTAAATGATCAAAAAGTTCTTTGCTTTTTGCCATCTCTAAGTTCTATAGTTCTTTGATGATAATGGTAACATCATTGGTCCTTTATATACATGATTTATTGTAGTATAGATTGCCAGGAAGCAGGGACTGAGTGGCACAAATATACAGCTGTCTAAATGGTTCTGTTTGTTAATACATTGTCAGAATAATACGTCTGTTACTGTGTTATTAGCATAAGGAGCAGTTTCTTGCCTTAAAACACATGTCATTTGGAACATGCTTGACTCTTTATGTGGCTACTGTAATAAAACAGAGAATGTGTTTTTGGTGGGTTTATTTCAGTTATTTATTCTCAGGTCATCATGAAAATTCAACAATGTAATGTTGCAAGATCTGTCATGGATGTTTTTTATTCTAGCAGTCTCTCATCTTCCTTGTACAGTTAAAAGGTGGTTGTATTGCCTTGAAGTGGATAAAATCTCCTGCTTGTTTAGTATAGCAGCAGACTGTGACAAATGCAATTGCAATTGATCAGCTCTGTCCTTAACAGAATTCCTGCAGTTAATGGAAATTACTACAAAGAGCTTCAGGGCACAGGAATAATTGGATCATTAAAAAAAAAGGGAAGAAAGAAAAAGGCAGATCAGTAGCTACACATTGGTTAGGTTTTGCCGTTGTTGTTTTTTTTTGTTTGTTTGTTACTATCCTGGAATTTCCAAAGCTAATCTTACTGAGAGCTGCAAGGGTGAAAACAAACCTCGGATTTTTTTTTCACATCCTCTAGGAGCAACTATCAATTCTTAAACAATAGGTAAGAAGATTCATAATGAAATATAATGTGTGTTTATCTTCCTCAGATTGTCCTAACTACCAATAAAGAAGGTATTTAAATATTTATGTGATCCATGAACTGACGGCTAAGAATAATTGATCTCATTAAATTAATAACTATGAAAGTGATTTATTGACCTGGTAATTACTGCGATGGTTTTGTCTAAGCTCTCGATGCAAGGCTATGATCCTCTCTGGGCATGTTAATTTTAAAGGAGAAGTAGTGCACTTGTTTTGAGTTGTGTGAGCACAGCAGATGTCATCTGGCTTCTGTAGAAAGCTTGCAGGAACTGGCCTCGCCTTCTCATTCACTTCTGCCTGGTAGGTCCCGTGATTATTTGGCTGTCCATTGACCTGTGAAGTGTCTACAACAGGATGCAGTAACTGCAACCAAGAATGCTGTTATCAGGAATTCAGGTTAGAAAATATTTCTGATAGGAATGGTTTGTTTTTCGATCAACAGTAGTCACTATGTTGAACATGTTGCAGGAATATTTATAAAAACAATTTTGCAGAAACCACAGTTACAGAATTCAAGAAGGATAATACATTATTTTTACTTTGAACATTTGTAAGTACCCTGGAAGCATCCTTTTGTCAATCCAAAGTGGAAATGTCTCTTACCATAGTCTATGCTTGACTCTAGATAGCGCCTAGAAATCCCTCTCACTGCCCCACTTTCAATCCCAAAATAAAAAAGCTAAGTGAAAGTATCCAGAGCTCTCCTACCAAACAAACAAAAATCCCCTGACCTACTTTTGTTCAGAGATCTTGGATCATCTGATGCTATTTCTCATTCTAGGGCCTAATTTTGGCCTAACGATTGATGGGAGCCCAATAATTAGGGCCTAATAGTTAATGGGAGTCTTTCTTTTGATTTTCAGTGGGGGTTAGCTCAAACTGTTAATGAGTTAGGACTTGTCTTCACTACCACACTACATTGGCGCAACTGCCTCGATGCTTGTCTTCACCAGATGCGCTATGTCAACGGGAGAGTGCTCTCCTGTCAACGTAATTACTCCACCTCAACAAGAAGCAGAAACTATGTCAGTGGGAGAGTGTCTCCTGATGACATAAAGCAGTGTCTACACCAGGCTAAGTCGATATAATTTACATCACTCAGGGGGGTGGTTTTTTCACTCCCTGAATGACGTAAGTTACATTGACTTAAGCGGTAGTGTAGACAAGCCCTTAGTTGTTATAATTAAATTTATTAACAAGACTAGTATGAAGACAGTGAGGTAAGCCAGAGAAGGCTTCAGGAAGTCACAGCAGGTCTGCCTAGTACTCACAAACATACATTAGAAGGCTGACAGGCCGTAAGGGATGGGGAGATTACAAAGGACAGTATTCAAACATTTTAGGGCAAGAAGAGATTGGTTCTAAAATTAGTGGATCAGAATTTACTCACTACAGGAAGCACAGTTTGAGGCATCTCTGGTGACAGATGAAAGCCGGCAGTAGCGGTGCAGGTTCTAGAATGCAATGACCCACTCAAATGCAAATCACTGTTTTCCCCAGCAGGCATAAGAGTCTGTGACGCTAACAGAAAAACACAGCATCAAATCATCAAAAGTTTTCTAGACGTGATACATTTAGTTTCCTACACTCTACATAAAAATCCACTTGGCATTTGGTTAAAATGACCTGATACATGAAGTGTCCTTTTTACAAGAATCTGTTTCTCAGTACCAGCACTGTTTTGTGTCTCAGGATACCGAGGGCTCCAGGAATCAAAGTAATGAAACTCTGTAGTAAGGTATATAATCATGAGTATTACTGAACAAGAATGCTCTAAATGTTTATTTTTACAATACTGACTAAACTCCCAAAGTATACACTGCGTTACATTTAAAACCTTGGGTGAGTTTCTGGGGACAGGCTCTACTTTAATTGTTGTGAAGTCCTGGTCAAGAACCTGGGGGGGCTGGGAGGGGATATTCCTAGAGCATTACAGACAGCACTGAGAATTTTGTTCCCAAAATGTGACTCAATCCTACCACAAGTCATTTCCCTATCTTCCTCTCAGGGTACATGTGCTTCCCCCTCAAAGTTACATGTTGAATTTTCAGACTATTTCTTCTATTAGTTAATTTTTGCTCCTTCATTTTTTCAATAATTAATTCCACCTTCCCAAACTCTCTTTAGAACGAGTTTCGTCTTCCTCTATAGTTTCTATAGACTATAGCAAGTGGGAGGGGTGTAGGAGAAGAATCTGCTAGAATAGTTCAAAGAATTTGCTATCCCACCAGTGAGGTCACACACTGATAAGACGTGAAAAGCATCCACATTTTTTTTAAGCCTTTACATGTTTGGAGAAAAAAGAGTTAATGCTTCTGGACAATTTTCACTGCACATTTTGTCTGAAGCTAGGAGGCAACACTTACCAGGAAAATAAAAGACCATCAAGAACTTTAGAAAATACTTTAACAATTGACTTTGGATGCTACTTTACTAAGTAGTTTTGTTTTTTTTTCCCGCTCTAGACAACTGTCTTCCTGCCTTATATTGAAGCAAAACCTGTCTCTCGACATCTATAGTGTATTATGTGTGAGGTCAGAAAACAATTTCCAAACCACCTAAGTTACGAGCAGTTTTATTTTAAAATAAAAATGATACTAACCTGGTCTGTGTGCTCTCTTCTCAGGTATTACAAATTGCTGGGATCGTCTCTGTAAGAACAGACATTAAAACAATTATTGATCAGAACTGCTTATCTGAATCAAATGTGACATCTAAAAGGGCATTGGGTCCAGCACTTTATATATATATGTTATTTTGTATCCTGCTATTTTCAATCATCTTTTTGAAGGTCAAATATAGCATACCTCGCCCAATGGATTTGCCCTCTTGTATTTGAAAAATAAATAAATACAGTCTTCTCTATTCCTTTCCCTTCTCCCCCTTTGTCTGCTCCTGTGATGTCATAACTAGAGGCCTGATCCTGTGACGAATCTTGGGCCTTAAAAAGGGAGTCAAAGGCACTCATCCCCTTCCAGGAAAGATCAACACCTCATAGGAACAGGCTTTAGAGCTGAACCAGAACTAGACTCCAAGATCCAGAGCAACTCTCCTCCCTAAATGCTGGGTAAGTTCAGATTCTGACCCTTTATGTGGAGATCTTTTTTTATTATGGTGTTTTGGAAAGTCATTTTAAGCCTATTTTCTTCAAATTTGATACATGTGATAGTAGGCAATAAAGCTGTATTTATATAAAAATAGACCGGATTCCATTGTTCCACCCAAGAAACCTCAGAAAAAGTTGTCCTACCACGGTGGAGGAAGCAGTTCTACTGTTCTGTTCATCATTTAGCCCCTGTCCTAGAAATCAAAGTGCTAACTCAATTGGAGAAGTTCTATACCTGGTACTTCCTTTCTTTAAAGCTTTAGGCAAATGTATAAAAACCAATGTGTCCTATGAAAGCTGAAAAACTCTGGCCTGCGTTGTTTCAGGAGCCGCTCTGGAAAGGAAATGCAATTCAGTCACAATTCCTCCAGAGCTCCAGGTTTGTAAGAGGGAGAGAGGAGAGAGGGGAGTATGCGGCATTGGCTCATTGCCTGGTTCAGCACAGAGGTTGAGAGGTGAGGCCATGGCTATGTCCACTCCTTACCCACTTGAAGTATTGAACCTGCAGCCTCTACTCTCCCCTCTCTGCCTGGACTCAAGACAAGATCTAGACAGATCATGCATAGCTGGGGGAGGGGGGAGGAGGGGCACGGCAGGGACTGATGGAGGCCATGTTAAACTCTCTTAGTCCCCTGCACTGCCATGCAAGCCAGTCATAGTTTAGCAATCTGAAGCACAAGTGAGATATAAACAGCCCCCATTCATGCCAGGTGAAGCTGGTGTTCTTACCATTTAAACTATTACTATTTACTCTGAAGGCTCGCAGGTTGGTTTTCACTGAGATCCAGCCCAGATTAGAACATTATCTCCAACTCTGGCCACACTGTCTCCTTGTCATCCAAATTCTCCCCCAGAACTTGATACATATCTCAGGAAATTTGGAAAATACACAATAGAGGTGGTTCCCCTGACAGCGTTGTTATGGTCCAAAACAGAATGGAACGGAGTAGGGAGGAATGATACGTAATTATCAGGGCATATTGACAGTCTTTATTGGGAAGTGCTTTTTTATTAATTATCCTTATTATTATTATTATTGTGCAAGGCACATTATAAGCAGGGAGGAAGAAAAGCTGTTTGGCAGAAAGAGCTTCCAATCTAACTAAGCAACGCTCAAAGAAAGGACAGACAAATTGGATGCAACAATTGACCACGTTATTATTAATTTGTATTACCATAGAGCCAAGGTAACCCAATCATGGACCAGGACTCCATTGTGCTAGGCGCTGTACAAACACAGAACAAAAAGACAGACCCTTCTCTAAAGAGCTTATAATCTAAGTAACCGTTGGTTATATACTTTTTATTTTTTAAAACCTCATCATGTTTGGTGTTTATGATTTTCAGTTGTCTAGTTAATTACTGTTATGGATCCACAGGTCCCTAGTGCTCTTGAACTGTCCCTGGGAGGACCCATTTAGTGTGTCAACCCCCTTATAGTCACACTCTCTCACTGGGGTAAGCCCAGTGCCTCCTGGGTCTGAACTTTGGAGCCTTCAGTACCCCTGCTTCACGCCATGAGCACCCTTCAGTGAGTCCACCTGGGTTGGGCACCTGAGGGAGACTTACACACCCAAAGGGAGCAATGCACCCCCAACTTGTTTTAACTGGAGTGACGCTCAGTCAGCGTTGTAAAAGCAAGAGGGTTTATTAGATGTCTGGAACCCAGCATAGGAAGTCCTTAGTTAACATAGAAAACAGAAAGTGACAGCAAAGAGCATCTGGGTCAGTCCTGAGCCAAGAATCCTCTCTGACCCCGCTGTAGTCCCAGTCCAGAAGCTTCTCCTCCCCTCCAACAGCCCACACTGAACAACCCTAAGGGACCCTGTCTTAGTCCTTTGTTCTTGTTCCTGGGAAACAGGGTCACCTGGCCATCCTCCTTAGCCCTTTGTTCTCCAACTGGTCACAAGCAGCTGGCTTCCTGCAGAGGGTGGGCCATCCAAGGTCGTTAGTTGCTAGGTTCCAAATGTCTTGGCAATTGGAGAGGCCATTGTCTTTTTCAGGCTCTCCATGGGCATGGGCCAAGCCCCACACAGGCAGGCGTCAATCACACCTGAATCTCTGCAAACAACCTTTCCCCCTCACATAGTTAACCAGGCAGCTCATAGGGGAAACCGAGGCACACACAGTATTCATACAAAATATTTATGAAAAACTCCCACTCCATCACAATTACCATTACTATAAGGAGGTCTTCAGGAGTTAGGTCTTTTGGAAGAATTCACAATGAGACCATGTTTAGAAATAAACTACAGTTATTTCTCCGCGTGCCCAGCTCCTCCTGTTTATATTAGACACAAATGAACATTAAAAGTGCCCCAAACAACATATGCGCCTCTAGCACAACTTATAGAAGTGATGCAAGATCTCCTGTACAGGCCTTTATTTTTGGCCACATTGAAATACATTCTGGGGATGACCAATAGCTGAAATTAATCTTACAGTTTAGTTGTGGCTTCTAAGCAAGTAAATTAATGCTAACAAACAATACTGCACATGGTGCATTGTTTAGAAGTGAGGAAAACCTTCCAGCACAATTTAAACTGAAGCTGCCCATCTTATTGGACTTAGATCATGCTCCCAGAGGTGTTGCTTCCCTTAAGCTTATTAGATCAATTTGTATCCTGGCATTAGTGGAAAGCCTGGTATTTAAACAAGGATACTGAAGGTTAACTTAGGAAAACACAACCTCATTAGTCAACTGAATTTGATGCGTCACTGAAAACCAGTTTAAATATATAATGTTGGGCTGTAAAACTAACCAATCCAGGAAATTCAGAGTGATGACTGCTACCCTGTGCTTAATTCAAGCTAGATCTTTGGCTGGTGTGAATCAGCATAACACCTTTGAAGTCACTGGAGAATGCTGATTTACACCAGTTGAGGATCTAGCCAGCACTATGAACGCAAAGTTACATCTTCCAGGTTGTTCATTTTATATCATATATATCATATAGCCTTCATATTGTTAACAATTTTTCAAATATAATTTAGTTGAAAGGGTTTTTATTGCAAAGAAAACATTTTTGGTCAAGTAGTCTTAATAAATTCATACTCTATGGAATGCAATGGTCACCAGCCAGCTGGGCCCTGATTCAACACAACACTTAAGCACATGGTTAACTTTAACCAGGTGAGTAGCCCTAGTGATGTGCATAAGCCCCTTGCTGCATTGGGAACTGTACTAACTCAAATGAAGTGGAGAATCAAAACTAGCACCTTAAAAGGGGATCTAAAATAGCTTTTCTATGAACCACACAGTAATAATTTTAAAGTCTCCTGAACCACAAAGACTAGATACAAATTGTTTGTGGGCCTTAGACTTCAATGGGTTTAGGATCAGCCCTTATATCATTGCAAAACCTTGAATTCCAGCTCCCCAATAGGATAAACAAGGTGTGTTGAGGCCTGATGAGTTTCAAGATATCAGACCTTAAATTTATCTCTGGTCCAGAAATGAGTAAAATCAATTCTCTATCAGGAATCTTAGGAGGGGGAACTCTGTTTATGTGGGGGTTTTCTATAGCACCCTTTGAAATGTTGGGGATGATTTATGGGGAAAGGAGGAAATGTTTGGGTTAGATTCCTTTCTGATTGATTGTTTAGTGGCAGTTTGAAAGCTGGTCGTATCTTTGGAATGTTAGAAGTAGGTTTTGCTGAGAACAGTAGTGACAAAATGTCAGGGAAATGGTCAAAGATGCAAAATAAATTCAATATACTATAGGACTGCATTATTTAATAGTTGATTATGAAAATCAAAAATGTATCACATGGATATGAATGAACGCTCTCTGTCTCTTCAGTCACTGCAATCATTATTTGTTAAATTATAAATTAATTTAGGCTCCAATCTTGCTTTGTAATCTACTAAATTGGACCATCTGCACCTGTACAGAGTTCCATTGCTACAGACTGGAAGCCCTTTGGGGCAGACATCCTGTCTTTTATTTGTCTGTTAAGTGGCATGAACATGTATAGTCTATCACAGGATATATATAATTTATTGAGCCTGATCCTGCTGACAGCGAGGCTAATTACAAAACTCAATCCATTATTTTTATGCTGGTACCTATATTTATTGAACAGGTCTGAACACATAACTGGGTAAACATGAGTTTCAGCACTGTATTTTTTAATATAATTGATTGGCTTTTCCATGGCACTCATCCACAGCAACATCTGATCACCTCACAAATATTAATTAATTTGTCTCCCCAACAGCTACTGGGAGCAGTGAAATGTTACCTCCTTTTTAGATGAGAAACAGCGGTAGACAGAGAATAAGTGACTTGTCCAAAGTCAGACTCAAAGCATAAGGTAGAACCAGGAACAGAGCCCAGACTAATTCTTCAAGTACAACAGCACTCTTCCATCTCACATTAACTTTGAGAATAAATATTTTCCAGGATAGAATGTAATCACTCCACCTGTCATGTAAATTAGTGATTAATCTCTTTCTAGTTATAAGATTTTTGTGACAATAGATTAAAAGAACAAAGTTTACCAATTATAACTCTGTTCAAGTTTTTGCATACAAATTACAGTATACACACACACAGAGAGAGAGAGAGAGAGAAGCTGAACTATAAACCTGATTGGTTTTGGGGAGTAAGGGAAAGTGAAAACTCCAAAAGATTATGGAACCAAATGACAATCTTAAATCACTTTCCTAATTGTAGTAGTTAAACTGAACACAGTTTTGAGTCTTATCAAGACCCCAATGTACAACTAACATACAATTAATTCACTCTTTTAACAAGATACAGAAGCAAGTATTATTTCTGGCAGCTCTTAAAATGTAATGGATTAGAAGAACAAACAAACCTCTTCAGTGCCATATGAAATACAGTGAAACATGCAGAAAAGAAACATCAACATAACCTTATGGTCATACTTTGCCATAAGTCATTGTGTTGCCTTTCCCTGAATGGTATTACATTCCAAAACCCCAAACATCTTCATGTTGTTTATATATGTCTGAGCACAGCGGGAGCTAAGAAAGTGCTTTAAAAGCATGAAACAAGTTGTTCTTATTGCATACATGTGTCGCTTCTGCTCTTGAGTTTCTTGGTGCAATTTGTCTGCCAAACAAATGAAGTACAGTACTGAGAAAAAACCTTTCCTCGGTCAATCTCTTAATGGACACTCCTAGCAGAAAGGCCATTTAATAATAAACACTTTAAAAATGTAATTAAGTTTTGTTGCAAGCAGGCATATCTGCACTAAGCTGGTATATATCCACGCTGAACCATCTCTGTTTCTGCTGGTAAATAAACTAGCAGTTCATAACTGAAAAATGAATGAACTGTTTCTAGGAACCAGTCCTGCAATGCTACCCTCAGTATAATGCTGGGAGGCTTTGGAGAAAAAAATAGGGCACCATATATCTTTCTTGTTTAATTTTTATTATTATTATCTACAGGGTAAGCACCCCAGTTTTACAAAACACTCTCAAACCCAAATGTCTTTATTCCTCCAGCCATATAGTAGGCTTCTGTATGAAGCTACCTAATGTTATGAACCCTTGCACTTACCAAAAGTATTTGAGAGACAAGGTGGGGAAGGTAATATCTTTTTATTGGACCAACTTCTGTTAGTGAGGGAAACAAGCTCTCGAGCCACACAGAGCTCTTTGTCAGACCTGACTCATCTCGTCTCTCTAATATCCTGGGATCAACCCAGCTACAACCATTCTGCATAGAACTGCATTACCCAGTTCTGAGGATAAAAGAAATTGAAATCCAAAATTAAAAATTGCGCTGGAAGACAAGTGTGCCAGCTCCAAGATGTCTTGTTTGGTCCAGTTCTTCAGGAACAGCTTCTTCGGAACCTTGCACGCAGACCCCAGATAGTTAAGTGCTTCAGTTGCTTACAATGTAGCTGAAATCCAGCTTCACACAGTATTGTCTCCATCATTCTCTTCACCTTCACTCTCTGCTTCTCCTTTGCCAGACAGAATTTGAAGTCATAATCTCTTTGGCAGTCAGTGTATTACTGGCCAGGGCAATCCCCCGGGCATGAAGCCAGAGTTACAGTATCTCCATTTGGAGCTTTATTCCCTATCCCCAGCAGTCCTGGATCAGTTTCTGAGCAAAAGCTGGCTGGATTTGTTAAGAAGTGCCACTGTCATAACAGAGGTAGAATAAACACTGAATGCTGAGCTGTTACTTTTCCATCCCTTTCTCTATTGTGTTGCAGCCAGCATAAAACTGGAGGAACACAATGGTGAATCAGCCTCAAAATGTGTATATTTGACAAGGCGGAAGCACCAGAGCACAGGAGATTTGAGGATGGCCGTAGGGGGACCAGACTTCCTGATATTTAGGTGTTTGTCCTACGTCCCGACTGATCTTTGGTCTGGATACAATTTGTCCTGATATTTCGCTCCGCCAGCAGCACTCAGCGTTTTTTTTTTTCTCCGCCGGCGCCGCCCCCCCCAATGTGTCCCGATATTTTCTTAGATGGCCGCCAGCCAAGACCCAATAAAGGGTAGGTTGGACACTAGGATCAATGGAGCATTAAAAGAAACGAGAACAAGAAATCAGAGTGAAATACATTTACCTTCAGCCCAGCCCTATGTTCCATGCTCTTCAAAGGAAGGATTTCAAGAGGTGTGGAAGGAGGGTGAATCCATTAAAGATTGTGAAGCCCTTTGAGATCTACTGATTAAAAGCACTATGTAAGTGCTAGATTTTATTAATTATTATTATTATTTAACGGAGGACAGCTGCTCCAGTGCTCTGGAACACAGAGTGCTCATTCCACTAGGGCACTCAAAAGCAGAAGTGGTAGCATGTAAACAAACAGTTTGGCAGCCACACTTTCAAACGTGATCTTCAGCACTCATGCGGTCACTGCTTCAGTAAAGGGAGTAACCTACAAATTTGAGCTCAGACCCACTGTCACTCACCAAGGATTTGGTGCAATAAATCCAGAGATAAATTGAGGGGAGCTACTGGAGGCATACTACGTTCAGGCTGAGGAGGGCGTGGGAAAAGAAGAGCAAAGGAGGACGAGAAGAATAGAGACAGGATGGGTAATTCTCCACTCTATTAACAACAGTTTTCAACATCAGCAGTTATGTACTTTTTTGGGGGTAGTCTTCACCTAGCCTAGCACTAGGTGTATCCCATCACAAGTTTACAGTGATGCCTCACTTCTTATCACAAAATAGAAAAGAAATCTCTTTCTCTCTCTATTTCTATATTTGGAGATGGGTGAAGAAGACATTTTAGAGAATTGGGGCATATTATGTCTACTATGTCTTCATCTCACTGTCTTACGGGTGGCAGACGTACCATGTGACCTCCTCCAGAGACGACAGCCCAGTCTACAGCAGGAGTAAATTGGCATAGCTCCACTGATTTACCACAAGTAGGAATCTGGCCCCATTTATTTTCTGATAAATGATACTTTGGGCCCCCCACCATTTGGTTTAATAAAAGTCAGTAACATTTAAGAATACACATTTCACCATCTGGCTACATACATTTTATACAGAGTGCAGGTATTGACTGGTATGATTGGGAATTTTATGCATTTACCTCTCGATGGCGTACAGATGTAAAGGAGGTAGTGTACTCTGCAAGCGCCATGTCATTCACCAAATTCTTTGCCTCTTCACTGAAAATGGAATCCATAATTCCATGCCTGTGAAATTCCCTGACCAGCTGGGTAATCAAGCTGTTTCTTTCATGGCATTTCCGGACAAGGCAAGCCAGCTTAGCCTATGTAGCATAACAACAGATAAATAGACTTCAGTTCCCCAGTGTGTTTATATTTTTTGTCTAATCTGACTAAGCAGATTTTGACATCAGGGTTTAAGACATTGCTCGTATTCCTATATTTCTGAGCCATCAAGCTCTGCAGCATAACAACCGCAACAAACACATACAGATAACTAGTAATGGATAGTTCAGTCCTCTACGTACTAGTTCCCTCTGGTGGCAAGGTGAACAGCAATAGTAACAATGATACCAGCTTCCCCTCCTAACCCCGGGCCTGCAGTCCAGTTAAAGTCAAATGGCTAACATTCAGGAGGGTCTTCTGGAAACAGGCATACCACACACTACAGAAAGAGTGTGGCTAAGTATACTGTTACTAAGAATAACCAAATTAAGCTTGCTTCGTAATCAATGAAAAAGATCAGAGATGCTGCAACAGTTTCAGCAAAATACATTACCTTGAGCGGAGCTACTGTCAGGTCAGTTTCAGTCTTTCTTTTCTGAAGTTCCTCAGTCTAAATGAATGAAAAACATTTTGGACTCAGTTATTCAGATTCCCTTTACAATGTTTTGGTAGTTTAAGGAGCTCCTTCATCACTGGCCACCTCAGGTTACTTAATCACAGCAGCACAACATTAAAAGCCTTATTCTGGTATCCATCATTATGCGTGCATCTCCTCATGTACCCTATGAATCTTCTATACCACTTCTCCAGAAAGTAGTTTCCCCTTTTCTCATGTATAATGTGTGGTAACATGCCGGAACTCAGGAGGGATTTTCTACATGAGCATTTGATGACAGATTTCAAATGTGTATATAGAAAACTCCCCATACTCTGCACTCACTGGAGCTGGTGAAGGTACAACTTTCAAAGATATATGTACAAGATTGCATACTGCTTTCAGATCTCTAGGACAAAAACACCCACCATTTTCAACATATAAAATCAGTTTCATATTAATAACTTAGAATTACACAATAAAATATGGATTTCTTTATGTTCATGTGTACACATTTTATTTGACTGATAATGGTGATTTGTATTTATATAGTGAAATTATGACATACATTGTGTGCGCCCACGCACACACAAAATAATTATTGCATGAGAACAAACATGGCTCACGATGCCATTTTACATTATTATTTGTGGGTTTGGGAAGGAATATAGTATATAGCAGAAAAGAAAGAATTTTTTAAATTGTATTATGATTGGGGGAGCAAAGAAGGGGGGCCGGGAGAGATCATTTCACTGGACACACTTCATTTATGTTGAAGCAAGAAGTGAAATGCCAAGATGGTGAGGTGGAGCAATTAACTTTGGTACAAAGACCTTTATTTCATCCTGTATTCTGTTGCTCAACTTTGACATGTTGCACTGATAGTGAGGTTGATAAACCCTGCAGGCATGAGTCAGAGAGGGGCGTAGACAAGTAGTAAAGAATAATACGTAGGCCACAATTTCAGCAGCAGCAAGGTGGGCCACTGGTGCATCTTCTGCCGGGCCGGCTCCAGCGGAGGAAGCACATGCCTGGGATGGCACATGCTAAGGGGCGGCATTGGTGGCACAGTCCAAGCATTTTATTTTTATTGTTATTTATTTATTTATTTATTTATTTTTGCTTCGGCAGGGTTTTTTTTGCTTGAGGCAGCAAAAATGGTAGAGCCAGACCTGATCTTCTGCAAGGTGTTGAAGGGGTCATTGCCATTGCTGTGAAATACAACTCTAAACGCTGCCCTAAATGGATAGTTGGGAGGATGACCTGGGAGCTGTCTGCTCCTCCTGCTGTTAAGCAGGATTCTTTTGCCACTCTGTCTACTCCTGCTGTTGAACAGGATCACCTATCGACAAAGCCTGTTATCTTGGAGTGAACCAGGCAACCCACCTAGAACCCAGCGTGACCTCCCAACGATGGCCACTCCCATCTTCATTTGTGTTTATTTGCTTATATTGGTTATTTAATGTTGGGGGGGTTAAGTGTAAAAGTGTTTTTTTTTTTTTTAAATAAAGTAAAATAAAAATAAATTAAACTAACATAACTAAAACCCAAATAAATCAACTAAAACTCTAGCAAAGCATCAGGAGATTTCATTCTAAAGGACATTCCATTCTAAAGGACATATCCACAGGCTTTATCAGAAGTATAATATGGCTCCCTTTAGTTGTTCAGTCATCAGTTCTGTTTTTAGAATAGTGAACAACAAAACCACCTTTCATTTAAGCTGTTGGCTTTTGGCTTATTATATTTTTAGTTAAAGTTTTTATATGGTGAATATTATTCAAAAGGCAATGAGTTACCACACAGTGGTTTCTGATTTGAACATATTCTCCTGCACTTATGAACAAGAAATAACTGTGGCATCTCAGATGGCACTGTGTGGTAACTGTGGGCAGACGTAGACTTTCTAATGGGACCACTGTGTTGTTAATTCACACTTCCTTGATGCAGTGCTGGGTTGTCCAAGAAGTAGGGTGATCAGACAGCAAGTGTGAAGAATCAGGACAGGGAGTGGGGGGATAATAGGTGCCTACATAAGACAAAGCCCCAAATATCGGAACTGTCCCTATAAAATCGGGACATATGGACACCCTACCAAGAAGGAACTATATTGTCTGCAGCACTCTGCCTGCCCTCAGCAGAAAGACAGCAGAAGCTGAACTTGTCTATGCACTTAACAGTGAGGTAGCTGCAGACTATACTGGTGATAAGGAACTAAAGGTTATGATAATTAATAACTTGTCTCTGAACCTCCAGTCATCAAATATAGAAGATCTTCAAAAGATGAGCTATGGAACTGTGGAACTCCTTGCCTGAGGAGGTTGTGAAGGCTAGGACTATAAACAGGGTTTAAAAGAGAACTAGATAAATTCATGGAGGTTAAGTCCATTAATGGCTATTAGCCAGGATGGGTAAGGAATGATGTCCTTAGCCTCTGTTTGTCAGACGGTGGAGATGGATGGCAGGAGAGAGATCACTTGATCATTACCTGTTAGGTTCACTTCCTCTGGGACACCTGGCATTGGCCACTGCTGGTAGACAGGATACTGGGCTGGATGGGCCTTTGGTCTGACGCACTATGGCCGTTCTTATGTTCTTATGTGCAGTGCCATTATAATCATATGCATCAGAAATGAGCACACCTAATTAGAAGATAACTTTTATACTGTGTTATGGGGCATAACTTTTGCAGTTGGATTGGCTTTGAGAGTATGATCCACTAGGTTTGACACAATATTTTATGTTTCATGTTCTTTCCCTCACCAGAACAGAGAGCAGAGGTTACAGCTTTTCATCACAGCTGCTGCTGTGAAGAATAGCTCCTAGGTGGTTCCACACTGAGGCTGCCTCCCTTCCACGAGGGGCTGGGAGGGAGGGGGGGAGGAAGATGAGGGAAAGAGATTTTCCCCAGCGAATGCCACATGATTTGCTGTTAACATTTTGGCAACACATCACTGATCATGCCCCATTTAGGGCAAACTGTTAACACTAATCAACTTGCCACAGGAATTTCTCAGATACGTGGGACTGAACAAAAATTTGATGACACACAAAAACAATTAAGGCCTGTCTACACTTAAAAGTGTTGCTGCTTTTACTATGCTTTATGTGGCTGCACTGCATACACCATTTTATTGCCCTTATAACCATTCCTTAGAAATAAGAATATTTTGGTCCTTTCATGTCAGAAGAATAAAGTGGAATCAGCAAGCTAAGCCCATGTTAGTCCACTCAGTTAAACACGTAAAAGCCAGCTTTATTATACCTTTTCACGCAGCTGAGCCTGAAGGCATTCCACTTGGTTTTGCAAGTCTTGAAACTGACTTTGTAATACAGTCTGGTCCCTTAGTTGGGATTTCAGGGTCAGCACTTGCTGTTCTAATCTCTTATTGGCTATCCTATCCTCTTTTAGTTCTTCGGCTTCCTTCTGTGCGTATTCAAGAAAACAAATATACATATATTTTTAAGCTAGATCTATAAACTCATAAAACTATTCTTAGTACAGAATACTAAAAGAATACCCAAAATCTGTCAATCAAAATGTGCACTTACCTCATATGTCAAAATTATTTTTTTACCTTTAAAGCCAGTGTAAGTGTATAACTTAAAATATCATAAATATATTGGTGCCTGTCAAACAAGAATGTTAAAGCACCTTTGGAACAATGAGTTCACAACACCCTTGTGAGACTGCTATAATAAAAATACCTATTTCACATATGGGAAAACTGAGGCACAGACAGGTTAAATGACTTACCCAAGGTCACAGACAAGAACAGAGCCCAGGAGTGCCCTACCCCCTGCTACTACCTCTATATAACACATCCCTTCTTTCCCCCACACATTCATTTCAAACAGCAAACAGCAGTATTCTCTCTCACACATCTATTTTATTCTCTGAAAACCATTACAATTAACTGAGCATCTAACATGTTATTTAATTTAAAAAAGGAAATATAAGAGGTGATGGAATTTGAGGGAAGACAAACTTTTGAATGTAACTCCTGTTCTTTTGATTTGTTCTGTTTCATACATTTAAACTAAAAGGATTTGTGAGGACTTTAAATTCACAGTCTGAACCAGTATATCAACTCCAAGAAGATCTACCACCAAGAAACTATGTAGAAAATACTGACTAAGAATGGGGGTGCATACGAAAAATATATATGGTCTTATGACCTTATATACACAAAAGCCTGGAATTATTAATTAGATACATGTAGTACTGTTCAATTTTCCTCCACTGTGTTGTAAAGAATAAGTTTAAATTGATTAAACTTTAAAACCTTAATTTAAAAACTTGAGTTAAATCCACCAAACGCCATTTTAAAATTACAGTATTTTTGTGACCACACATGCAGGAATGTAGTTTAATTTCAGCAGCTATTTATAACTATACAGTTGGTAGAAGAGCTATTATTCATCTATGGTCTATAGCAAATATATATATATAAATATGGTGTTTTTCTTAATTCTGTGACCAACATTCTGGATTTTACATCACTGGGCACTTTACCATAACAGACCACAGTACACAGAAGGCTCTGTTTCATGGGAAACAATAGTAAACTGGAGTGATAGTCATGCCACCTTCATAAAACACCTCCAATATAGATAAAAATTGAGGTTTGTCATGAAACTCACCCCTTCTATGCTGGAATTTTAGTGAGTGAACATGTGTTGTGTCTCTAATTTTTGGCTCCCTCTTGTGTTTCAAAAACAGAACACAAGTGTCTATGCAGTCAGGCTGATTAGGATCGAGACATCAGGAACTGATGGTATCTACGGGTAACAACCAGCCAAAGGTACAGAGATTAGATGTGGTTCTTCTATGTTACCAAAATCCTCCACCTTTTTATTCCTTAAGTAAATGCCTGCTGGTGATTGTGGAGGACGCAATTGCTGATTGAACTGAGGAGGTTTAATTCCATGACAAGAGGAAAATAAAATATGATTCTCTTTACATTACGTTTAGTTTAAAGACACAGATTCTTTCTGTGCATTTGCTGACCAACTCTGAAACCAGAAGAACTTCCAGAGCAAATATAGTACTGTTCATAGATTTTTAAGGCCAGAAAGGCCAATTTATGATCATATAAATCAGGGCCGGCTCCAGGCACCAGCCTGGCAAGCAGGTGCTTGGGGCGGCCGCTCTGGAGAGGGGCGGCACGTCCAGGTATTCGGCGGCAATTTGGCAGACAGTCCCTCACTTCCGCTGGGAGCAAAGGACCTCCAGCCAAATTGCCACCGGAGATCGCGATCGCTGCTTTTTTTTTTTTTTTTTGGCTGCTTGGGGCGGCCAAAACCCTGGAGCCGGCCCTGATCTAACTAACCTCCTGAATAACAAAAGCCATTGAAATCACCTGTTTTGGGGTCAGATTTTCATAACTGCTCAGCTCCCATTTAAACCCCCAGATTTTCAAAAGGGCTCAGCGTCCAGCAGCCCCCACTGTGAAACCTATGGCCAGATTTTCAAAATATCACACCACTCAACATGCTGAAGTTAAAAAAAAAATACTGGGCACATAATTAGTTCTTTAAATGAGAGGCAAGCTCTTCTGAAATATCTGGCCCTGATTATGCATGCTGAGCAGTTCTGAAAAACTGTCCCAAGATTGGAGAGGGAGCATGTCTAGTGGTTAGAGCACAGAACTTGGAGTCAGAAGTTTTATGTGGGCTCTGCCACTGATGTGCTATAGAACCTTGAGCTTTCCTCTCCTATAAAATGTTTACCTCCCGTATGGCAGCTCAGTGCCCTATATCACCTACTGCATGGTGGTGCAGAAAGTCTTGCATGAATATCATGAAGTGTGCAGACTCTGAGGTAAGTGATAAACTTCAACCAGTGCTTTCCATAAGCAACAAACACTCATTTAAGAGCAAGCTGACAAGCAATCCTAGCTATATGCCTGAGATATCTTATCTCTCTCATCTAGATCACTAAACACCGTTGCATCCTGCATCTGCGATAAAGGCTGTGAGATAGGGTAGTTTAGCACTGAAATTAAGCTATAGTGATTTATTACAAATGGATTATGTTAGTATCTTCCTGGGGTGAAGTCAGATCTTTTGTCTATGGTGGCAACCTGACATGCCAAACCCACGAAAAAAACGCAGAAATCTGGCTTGTTTTTGGCTTAATTGGCTTCTGAGTTGCTTGTTGGCTAGTTTTTGGCTTGTAGCTTGTTGCTTCTTTTTTTTTTATCAGCTCCCAGCAAGCAAGGGCAAGGGGGGGAGAGAGTCAGGGGTGCACAGCAGGCCCACCACAGTCCCAGACTCTATGCCGGAGGAGGTCTAGTCACATAGAGTGTTGGGGTTCTTAGGGATTGGCTTGTTTTGGCCTTGTTTTTAAATGGGATTAGCTTGATTTTTGGCTTATTGTGAAAGTGGGGGTGCTTATTTACTGCGTGAAAATTGGCAACTGTGGTGGCAACTTACTGTAAATACAGCTGCAATCCTCAGCCCAACCAGTTACAATCAGGAGGGGAGATATGCCCAGAAAAGCAGCTCATGTTAGTCACCACGCCAAAACTCTTACATTTGTTTGTTTTAATTAAGAGAATGACTTTCTACCAAGCAAAATTCAGATCACTTTCTTCACATTGCACAAAAAGCCATTATTATTTAGAGCTTCATGGCTATAAAAAGGTTTCTTGTAAAACGGAAAATTCAAACGGAAGCAAATTGAGAATAGAACATTTATTAAAATAAACGCACTCCGTATCTCAGCAATAGAGCCTTGGCTATTGTTAAGATAGTTTGTGTCTAATAAGAGCTTTTCTCCCTTTCAGTTCAGCTTCCCCTTTTGTTTAATCCTGACAGTGAAGTCAATATCCTGTGTTTAAGGCATCACAGCCTCTTGCCATGGAAATAATTGCGGTGTCACGTACTCATCATAAGGGGGGCAAACTCTGCCTTCAGATGTATGTTTGTAGCCCCTTTGATCTCAGTGGGAGCCGGGTGTGTACATCCAAGAACAGAATTTGATCCCACTACTTGTTTGAGTTGGACAAAGACAGGGACTCTGAAAGGGGAAGGGGAAGCTATTGCATAAATGATCAGTAATTAGCAAACGCTACAAAAATTATGAAAGCAGGACAAGATCAGCAATGAAGATATTTATGATTTGATTTCAGCAACTTCTCAGGCATTAACATATTATTAGGAGAGAAGAACAACAAATTACAAAGTGTGTTTACTCAGGAATGCTGCTACATGGCTGGCAATTACATGGTCACCAAAAGTGTCAGTGGCAAGATAATATTGCCAATGACAGACAAAGACTGAAAATCCAGATAGACTGTCTTAAGGACCTAGCTAGAGATGCATCTGGGTAGCACTCAATCTGCAAGGAGGTTATGTCTCTTTGGGATTTGCCTTGATGGTGATATTTATTTGAAGGAGTTCTTCAATACAACTATTTATTTAAAATTTTGTCCATAGCTCTTATTGCAATGCTGTCTGTGCACCTCATGAACATCAATTAACTTACCTTCATGACACTCCTGTGAAGTATGGAAATATTACTTGAAGGGCTGGTTTAAAATTTTCCATCCAAACTGGTTTTTGATGGAAAATTGGATTTTCAACTAAATGAAAGGTTTCAAGAAACAACTCTGCTTTCTTCAAAGTTTTTGATCTTTCATCAAAAACCAACCCCCTGAAAACCAAATAGGTTTTGGTTTAAGGACAAAAACCAAATTATTTAGATTCAGATATGCCACATGCCTCATGGGAGATGAATTTCAGTTACTTTGTGTCCCTATTCTCCTCTATGGGCTGGGCTCCCCTAGACTACATCTCTCACGAGTCCCATGACACAAAGAGGGGAGACTGTGGTGTATCCTGGGAGATGTAGACCTACCAGGGAGCTGGCTCATAGAGGAAAGTGGGAGCATGATCAGATCTAATTACGACCACATCTCACCATTGAGGAACTGAGGCACAGAGGAATTAGTGACTTGCTCAAGGTAAACAGGAAACCTATGGCAGAGCCAAGAAATAGAACCCACATGTTCTGAGTTCCAGTTTAGTTCCCCAACCTCTTATCAAGTCCCTGTATAAATCTGTTTTTATATTTATTTTGCTTGAATTTTCATTTACTTTTATTATATAATTTCTGCTATTACTTTTTTAACTATATTATTAAACATACTGGTCAATGGAATTACTCAGGATTTATGCTGGTTGAACTGAAAGCAGAATTTGGTTCAGCTGTTCCTATCATTCCTTTTAAGATTGTTTCTCAACTCCCCTGAACTGGTATTTATTCATCCCAAAGTTCAATATATAGATGTAAAGGATTCCATAAAGCCTAGCTGGCATCATGGCAAAACTCCCATTGACTTCAGTGGGGCCAGAATTTCACCTAATGTGTCCAAATAATGGAACAGATCTTGAGAGATGCAGAGCATCCATATCTCAGTGGGATTTGTGGGTACTCAGCACCTTCCAAGATCAGGCCGAACGATAGTAGAAATATGCCAACAGCAGCAGCAGCAGCACTCAAATACCCCTGTGGAGTGAGAAGACAGCAGCCAGGCAAATAACCAGGGTACATCACATAATGCATAATGGTGAGGAAAGGGGAAACTTTAGCCAAGGACAGCAGGGTGATCCCTATTATAAAAAAATATGTGAATTCTTTAGTGTCCCTGCAGAGCAAAAATACTTTGCTTTTAAAGTTGTCATCTACAGTATGCACAGTAAACTGCTCAATAATCAATTTATCTATTTTGGAAAGGTTGAATCATCCCTGCCTGGATTTGACCTCTGCTTCCAGTAAATCTAGGTGTTTCAGGCTTGTTTCAAAATCTGTTATTCTGAACACTAATCCATCTTCCGCATCCAAATCGTCTTCTCCCAAGGAGTATTTTTTCCCTCCATTTCACTTACATACATACCATTAATTGGCAGCACTGCTTTCTAAGCCTTTCCCCGCCATCTGCTAGTTTAAGTTGATGTAATTCAGAGAGTGTCTGTGTCAACTGAGTTCTGACCTCTTCATATCTTGCTTCTACAAAGCCAAGCTCTCGGTACCACTTCTGAGCCTACCAGAGAAAAGGAATGAAAAAATAAAATTACAGACAGTACTTAATATCACTTCCCAGTATGTACTTACACCTACGGGCTGGATTCTTTTGTACTTTTATAAATAAATAAAAACGTTCAAAGGACCACAGTTGGTCAGGTAAAGAGCCAATTACTGGGACAGTCCTTTCACATGCAATCTAAAAGTTACTGGTCACCATCTGAACAGACAAATGCATGAACAGCATCACTCATTCAATGCCATAAAAAACAACCACCACTTCTCTTCCTGAGAGAAATGAGTTTATCTTTAAAACAATTTTTTTTAAATAAAACTTTCATGGAACTATCCATATATAAATGTGCCACTATGCAATCTTATTACTGTTACCCTTTCCCTTGCTCACCATGTCTGCTTGTTACTATGAGTTATTGCACCACATCTAAAATTATTTTTGCCAACACCTGTTTTGCAGCAGCTAGGAAATGCAAACTTGCCATCAAGCTTTGGAGAAACATATTCCCATTTAGATAATGGACAATGTGGTTTGTTTTTGCAACAGAAAAAGACGAGGAACACTGAAGTTGGTCTGTTATGAACCAGTAAAACAAGCTGGTGCTTGGGGCGGCACATTTTTAGGGGCGGCATGGCCGGCGCCAGAATGCCGCCCCTAAAAATGTGCCCTGGCCGCCCTAGCTCACCTCCGCTGCTGCTGCCACGGCTCGTGAAACAGCTGATTCGCGCGCCGCTACTCGCCCTCCCTCCCAGGCTCTCAAACCTGGGAGGGAGGGGGAGCAGCAGCGCACGAATCAGCTGTTTCGTGCGCCGCTGCAGCTCGGGGTCTCCCGCTCCCTCCCAGGCTCTCAAACCTGGGAGGGAGGGGGAGACTCCGAGTGGCCGCGGCGCGGCGCCGCTTCTCCCCCTCCCTCCTTCCCTCCTAGGCTTGAGAGCCTGGGGGGAGGAGGCAGGGCTGGGGATTTGGGGAAGGGGCGGAGTTGAGGCGGGGCTGGGGGTGGGGTAATTAAATAAGGGGGGCCGCCCAAAATTGTTTTTGCTTTGGGCGGCAAAAATCCTAGAGCCGGCCCTGGTGACTGCTCACCCACCCACAGTGATGCAGGTAGCCCACACAGGTGTGCTNGCCCTGGTTATGAAACTCAAGAAGAAGTTTCCTTTACTTGGAGTTAGGTGGGTGATCTTTGGTATTGTGATTCAATTAGGTGGCTGAAGACAACAAAACGTAGACTTCCAAAGGCAAGGGTACTCATTCAGTGAAGATTATTCCATAATATGGAACTTCATGGTTACTGTGTGGCCTGTGAGTGGACACTGCAATTTATTTCTCTTTATCTCTCGTTAAAGGAAATGCTTTATGTGTGCCTCACGTTTTCCATGCTTCTGTTTCTTGAATAAACCCTTCTCATTTGAAAACTGGAAACTTTGCATTTAGCACTGTCTTAATCATCAGAGTTTCTAAGTTACCACAACTCATTCATATTTATCTTTCCTAACAGGGGAGAAAGCAGTTTTGCCCAGAATCTAGATGACAGACTCTTTGTGCAAGAGTCTCCTTATTAAGAACTTTCTGTTGTGACTCTGATAACGGAATGCAACTGTAATTCAAATTCTGACCAATAATGAATGACTGTGTAAGTCATCACTTAACTGGGGGCATCAAAGAGACACAGGTTGATTCTCTAGATCAGAGACTTTTTCCTTTCGTAATTCTTTTGAACACTGGTGGAAACAAGAAAAGTACGAGAAGAAAACAAGAAAAGGTTTTGCTTCACATAAATATATCAAAGGGGAGATTACCTCTTTTTTGGCCTTTTCTAATTCCCCTTGTTGTATTTTTAGTTCTTCCTTTGACCTTTCCAGTTGTTCTTGCATTGCACTGTAGCTTTCAGATGTGCTGCCCTGGATAAAGGGCAGAAAAAGAAACAAGTCCCTTCACGCATTTAAAGTAACACACAACTTCTTAAAGGTGCGTGAGAATTATCTTCAGCTCTTGAAAGTAGGGCTTTAATTTAGGAAATGTAAGAGTAAGCTAGGTATGGTACTTCCATCTCTGTGTACTGTGGGTCAAATCAACAGCAAAAAGGAGACTTAAGATTGCCTTAAGGAATCAGCGAAGGATTCTCCTAGTATAGGGGAATCCTTAACTAGTGTGTACATCGGGTGCTCTTGGCCCCTTGACACAATGGAAGCCCTGAGCCAGGCTGGGGTGGGGCGGGTGTTGTGTCAAGGACAGGAATCTACTTGCTTCTTCTATTGCCCTCTTCTCTCCAGGTAGGCTGAGCGCTGCTCTGTTGCAAGTAGGGATTTAGCCCTGTATCTTTTGCAGAATCTCAGGGCAAACTCAACATTTTTTGGATTCCCTTTTTAAAGAGATACAAACACTTCATGCAAAAATATCTGAGAACATTTTGGACCCGATTCACCAGTACATTTACTCTTGTTTTAATGGGGTAAACCTGAGCCAATGTGGAGAAATAATTCTGCTGGTTTATAGTTTCTAGGGAGTTTTTTTTTTCTTATTTTTTCATTTAAATGACTAAGAACATTTGCATGAAAATAAGATCTTAGAGATAATCCTCAGCGGATTCTGTGTTTATGACATTACAATCATCTCCTCAGAAATTAATTGTGATGTTGGTGAGGTTTATGACCGGGGGGGGGGGGGGGGGGGCGGGAAGCAGGAGCAGAAGAACCATTAAGAAACAAAGATCCAGTGTTCAGGCAAATATCCTTAGCAATCAAAACAATGAAGAGCAACACACAATTTTTTTTTCTAAATGTGAACATTTTTCACAGTTTGCCATAAGACATCACTGCTAAGGGGCCCTAAAGATTTCATTCCTGTGGAATACATACATGGACAGAAGAGCTGGGAGAGAACTGGATTTCCATTCTGAAATGGAACAGAGCCAAAAAATTTCAAAATTTCCTGTGAAACAAAATTCTGAAAAAAAATTTCAGCTTGATCTAAACACTTAACTGTGATAGAACTGAAATGTCTCATTATGAATTTCAAGTTTTAAAAGGTCAAAATCATTGTTTTTATATAATTTTTTTAGTTTGAAAAAGTAATTTCAAAATGAAAAATCAAAATATTCTGTTCTGACAATGTCAAAAAGGCAGGACATTTTGACATTGAAATGCTTCCTTTGGTCAAAAATCAATGTTTTTAAAAAATCATTTGTTTCAGCTAAAATTTTCCAACCAACTCTAGTGTAAATAAAGTGGCTTTCTACACTAGCAACCCTGACATTTGTGAAAAGAATGCATTTTTATCATAAAAATTGACAACTGGTCCATTTGGGTTCATTTTACCTTTGCAGACTCAAGTTCCATATTCTGCAGCACTTTACCACAACATTCAGAAAAACTGTTGCTTGATATTTTGTCTTCTGTTTCAAAGTCTAACTTTGTCACCTTTGGTCTCTCAGAAGTCTTTTGGGGCACCCTGGAGATCATAATGTTTTGATCACCCAAAAATGAACTTATCCCAACATTACTAAAATGGCATTTAGAAGTCTCAGTGTTTTTAGAACACTCCACTTGACAATATCCTTTAATGCTACCAATATCCTCTTCCAAACAGGTGTCTTTATCTTTTCTAGTGAGATAGTTTGAGTGTTCTATAACTTGAATTCCTTTTTCTTTAGTATGTATTTTACCAGAAGCCATCTCTGTTTCCTTTGCTTGCATTCTATGTGATAGACTCTTATTTTCTTGCTTCAATCTTAGCAACTTTCCTTCTATTCCGGAAATTTTATCTTTTATCAGCTCTTCATAGTTGATTCCAAGAGCAGACATTATTTCCTTCAATTCATTGTTTTCTTGAAGAAGGTTCTCAATTACTTTCTGAGATTCTAGAAGCTGTTCAGAACTTTCCCTATGGACTCCATCCATATCACTTTTTAGTATATGTTTTTCCTCTTGTAGATCAGAAATTGTTTGGTAGCATTTGGTTTTGCACTCATTCAATTCAGAAATCATTGTCATATATTTATCTTGTTCACATTTCAGCTCACTCAAACTTCCCAATAAAGTTTCTCTGTCTCCTTCTAGTTGAGATATTATCTGTAAATTTCTCTCTCTCTCTTCTTCCAGTTCATGAGATTTTTTTATATATTTTTCTTTGTCTTGTAATAGTTTAGCTATTTCTCTGAAAAAGCTATTTCTCTCCTCTTTGAGACCAGAAAGCAGCTGGAAATATTTAATCTTCTTTTCATCAAGAGCTACAATTTTCTTGAGAAATTTATTTGATTCCATCACTGGTATTTCTTTTTCAGAATTTCTATCTTCCTCTTTAACCAGGTGAGAGACGTTCTTGGAAAGGATTTCAGTCTTACCCAAGAGAACACAAATCGCTCCTGGGCACCTAAAATTCTTTTCTTTTGAAACACTGTTATAACATTTACCATATATTTCCTCCTTGGCTAATAACTTTTGGGAAGAATCCACATCAATTTCATGTACTGTTAATATGTGTTGAGAATATGCATCTATCTCCTCTTCTAGTGCACACATCTTCTGATAATATCTATCATTCTCTTCCTGTAACATAAGGAGCTTCTGTGAGTAACTCCCATTCTCTTTCATCAGTGCAGATATTCTTTGAGAATATATATCCTCTAACTTCTCTAACTTATCTATTTCCACGGTATACCCATTGTTTTCTTCTTCTGCTGCTGATATATAATGAACATGTTCAGAATATTCTTCCTCTAGTGCTAACCCTTTGTTTAAGTATAAATTTCTCTCTTGTGCAGGAGACAATATATTCAGTGGATACATATACTTATCTTCCTTCAGTGCAGACAGTTTTTGAGCGCATTTACTATATTCCTCTATCTGATCAGTCATTTGTTTGCATGATGACTTATCCTCATCTTCTCGTTCATACAGTTTCAGACATTGCTCTCTCTTTTCTTTCAGTTCAACCCTTTTTTGTAGACACACTTTTATTTGGTCAGTTAGATTCTCGGGTTGTTTACCCTTCTCTTCTGTCACAAAAATGTTCTTTTCTAGGCATCTTCTGTTCACTTCATCAAAGGTACAGATGGCTAAATGTTTTCCATGTTCATCCTTAACTTCAGAGTTCTCTTGGGGATATCCCTCTAATTCCTTGTGTAGGACAGACATGTTTTGCTCACCTGGAATGCTTGCTATATGAAATTTTGGTTCTGCTTCTTGCTCCCCAGTTTCATCATGTGCAACTTTGTTGGCTTTTTCAGAAATGCAAGTTATTGTTCTGATTTGTGCTTTCTCATCCCTTTTTTCTTCTTGCTGAGATTTCTCAGGACCATTTGTACTTTGATTTTTTCCATCATTTATTTCTTTATTTGAGTTTTTCTTTTCATCTGTGCTTTTCTGTATAGCTTTTTTATTTTGCAAACATTTTTCCATATAATCTTTTTCAACCTGGAGTTTGAAAATTTCAGTCTCAGTGTTAGCAACCTTTTCCTTTAGAGCTTCAGAATCTTTACCAGAAGAAAAGCCTTTCACAACATGCAAGACACCATTAGAAAGACAAAAGTTATTGTGATATGTCTGGTTGTAATTCAAATTCAGCATTTTGTTCACTGGGAAAACAGATTCTGATCTGACACCTAGGACCTTATGGATTTCAGGTTCTAGCAAGACAAACTGAGGCTCAATCAAAGTGGCAACTGTGAAGACAGGCGAATGATTAGCTGGTTGATTTATAGCTTGTTCCTTTAAGAGAAAGAAATATTCTTTTTCTTTGGTCCCCTTACTTCTCCCATCATTGCTTAGCCTCTCAGAGCAAGATAAGATTAGCTGTCTGTTTTTAAGCTGTCTTGGAGTACATCCAAACAACAGAGAAGCACCATCTGATCTTTGTGCACCAAGTACGACCTGGTAATAAAGAAAAGAGGAAGTGTCTCAAATTGAAAAACATAAGCTATAAGGAAAGTTGCCATATTGCTATTTCATATATACTTGCCTTTTGACTTGACCGTCTTGAAACATTTTATTACATATATATTGTTAGACAATATCATATAATCTCTGAATGTCTTATACTCATGCTAAGCTTTCTTGTGGAAATCTACTAGTAGTTAAAGTGTGGTAACCTCTGTTCTTTGTATGTGTAGAAGTATTAGAAACAAGATGTATGTGCTGTTAAGATTTGCCAAATAGAAATTGTGTGCTAGGTAGAGTTAGTATAAATGTCTCTATGGTCTACGCACATCTGGAATGTTATATATAAAACATAGATTAAAAAAAAAAGGTGTGTGAGGTCTGTGGAATCTGTGAAATTTTCTGTCATAAACAAGGGCAATATAAATATGGACAGAACTGAGTTCATAATTTGAAACAGAGTAATGATATACCTGCTGCAAGGCTCTGTTCCAGACTGGTAATGTATTAACCTTTCTGCTTTGTGCTTATCCATCTTTAATTAATGAACTAATTAATTAATTGAGCCCAGATATCAGACTTCTTATCAATAAAGTAATTGAACCATCAGTAATATTATATATTTCGCATATATTATTTAATGCAAAAAAATCCTTTGCCATGTAAACTTCCTTAATATGGGAAGCTGGAGAACCTAGAGAATTGTAATGAGATAGAGCTTTTCCCTTCTTGGCTGCTAGTTTAATCTAGCCCAGGCTGGTAAAGAATGAAAGTTGACATCCTTGTGAAGCTGTTGGGTAACCAATGTGATATAAGTTTGTTGTCACTATTGAACACGGGTGAAATCCTGACTCCATTGAAGTCAATAGCAAAACTTTGATTGCCTTCAAAGGGGCCAGAATTTCAGCACAAACATCTGGATCACATATGTTACCACAACTGGCAAAAACTGATATCCTTGTCTGCAGACTCAGTAAAGACAGAGAGTCTTGACTGGACAAGGAGTTGAACCTCTAAGGGATTCCTGACAAGTCTGGAGATGTCTGTTCATGTTCTGTGGAGAGTAGAAAGCCATTCTCTTCTGCCTCCAGAGTTGTCAATGTGACACTTTTCATAAGCACAAAACTCACAAACACAAAATCCACATGAAACCTGCGCTAAAAAGGTACTGCATAGTCACTGACCCATCAAAGCAAGAGTCTTCTAACAATGGTGGAAATAATAGTAATTACATTTGTAAATTGTTTTTCTTTAAAGAAATCCTTGAATAAAACCCATAGGGATAGTATTATAGGGAAGGCTGACACTTCCCATTATAAGACCCCGTTTTCAGTTGCTTCATTCCAAAACTTTTTTTTAGACTGCAATTTTCTATGCTTGGTATCTGCCTGAGGCTGAATTATTCTTTAAAGTTTCAACGAAACAGTTCCACCATTTTTGAGAATTTGGCAAGGGAAAAATACATTGCTTTTCCACTAAAAACAATCATGGAAACCTTTTCTTTGAGAAGCTCTAATGCCCCCATGCTTTGGAGCAGGGACTTGAAAGTGCACTTGGGTGCCCTTTGTGTCAGGGATGTATCTTTTACTGTCCTTGTGAAAAACTACCCACATTTGGCTAAATTATAAGTCTTTAAAAAAAAAAATCTTAGTTTGCACATGCTCAGGACAACTCAAAAGTCAGGAGTCAGAGTTTAAGGCCAGAAGGGACCACTAGATCACCTAATATGACCTCCTGTGTATCATAGGCCACCACCATCATCCACACAGTAAACCCAACAACTGAAATTTGACCAATGTATTTCAGTCCACAGGAGAACCCTTTTCTGCAACTGTTTCAGTTTTAATTCATCTTTCTTGAACATAGGTGACCAGACTTGTACAGAGCATCCCAAATGAGGTCTTCCTACATTGTCCAGGCAACCGTAATTCAGTCCCCTGGTGTGTCTGCATTATGATACAGTATTTAATTACATGAGCATATATTATTTTTTCCACAGGATCCCTGCCTCATTCAGGGTACAGGATAGACCTGTTCTGGGAATGAATGAGGGCTGATTAACTGTAGGAATTCCACCTCATTTGTTGCAGAAGTAGAAAGTGTGCAATGAATGAGATGGGTAATTGCAGGAAGAGAAAGGATGGTCCCAGGATTAAGGCAGTTGAATGGTTTCCTAGAGAATTAGATTCTATTCCTGCCTCTGCCACAGAGTTTGTACATGATGCTAGTCAAGTCACTTAAAGCACATTTTTCACAGGTGATCACTGATTATATGGCCCTCTTTTTCTGCACACCCAATTGGAGACCCGGTGTAAGGGACCAGGGCATAGGTGGTCTGACCTAGCAGTCATAGCTGGGCTGGAGTTCACACATCAGGGACAGTAGTAAGAGTTGGGGTCAAAGTCAGGCCGGGGTTGGAGACTGTATATCAGAGGTAGTACCAGGCTAGAGTCAGGTTGCAAGAGTCAAGATCGGAGTCAGGCTGGGATCAGAGGCCAGCAATCAAGATACGAGGTGAGGTCTGGAGAACCAGGAGGCCCGAAGTCTGTGTTATTGCCCAAACAACTTCCTAGGACACCCTCCTTGCTTAAACGGGTGGTTGGCCAATCATAGGGCCACAGCGTACTGTCACTCTGGCTGCCTTGGGCAGTACTTCCAGTGGCTCCTATTCTCCTGGGTGCGGCTCTGCATGGTCTTCCCTGTGGCACTGTGAGACCATCAGTCTACCAGGCTTTGCAGACCCACATTAGAGTTCCTGCATCCTTACACCTCTGGGGCCTGAAGTGCTGAATTCACAGCTGCAAGTGAAGTCAATGGGAGCTGTGCTTTGAACATATAAAGTGCTAGATAATGCTAGGTACTCTGCAAAATCAGATTCTAGGAGTCTTAAATTGGGTACCCAAAATTAGAGGCTACTTTTTGCCTTAATCTTTTCTGTGCTTCAGTTCCCCATCTGTAAAATGGGGATAATACTATGGATATTGTGATGCTTAACACATTAATGTTTGTGAAGTACTCAGATAAAATAATGATAAGTATAATAGAAAAGTCCATGAGGAAATTAATAATTCTGTTTTCAGTGCAGGGCTTGAATAGTGTACAGTAATACAGCAGGGGACTGAACAATGAGGAGAAATCAAAATGTTGAATAGATGCTCATTCAGTGAGCACTCTCATCCTGTGCATTGAATAAGGCAGGGTTTCTGTGGAAAATATATGTGATCATGTAATTAAAGACTGTACCATAACACACAAGGCATTTCCTAACTTTTTAATGTAGTTTTTTGTATGTAATGTATATATGTATAATAAGGGCTACTTTAAAGTGTAATTAGTGCAAAGGAAAATGACTGTTTGCTGACTATGTTTTTTCTACCCCACAGTAAATAGTTGTTTTCCAGGAGCCAGTTTAATATCTTTAGGATTGTTCTCACTATACACATTGTTATAAAAACAAGAAACTGTGGTATTAAAATGCAAATACATATATTTTACATATATATATATCCCTCTCGTGTCCTAGGTAACATTAGTACTATGCCTGTAGGAACTGACTGCAAGAGTGAATTCATGAGTATAACTCCCTGTTGACTAGAAACACTGCAATGATGATCACTCTCCAATCACTGCACAGAACAGACAGCCTTACCGCACTGTAAGAGCAATATTTGTTATCAAATGCTGTGTGAATTGTCCACTGATTTTCATAATATGCTAAGTACAACACTACAATCCCCAAGGTTTTATCAAAGTAACTTTTCTCTTTCTAAGCAAGGACATAAGTACTTAAGATAAAAACCTACCCTTCCATATTCACTGTCCCTCTCTATTGCCTATTCTGCACCTGAACATTATGTGGAGTTATCACTGCCATTGAAGGTGAAATCCTGGCTCCATTGAAGTCAATAGCAAAACTCCCATTGACTTCAATGGAGCCAAGACTTTACCCTGAACCCAGAATATGTCATCAGGATCCACAGTGGAGATCCAAGAGCTGGAATTCATTATTTTATTATACAAACAGAAAATCTCTGTGTTATATATGCATAGTAATAATGTCTGTAAGGGGAAAATACCAACATGTAAATAGTATTTTTCTGGGCAGATCTGTCTCCACCTTAGAGCAAAATTTTGACAGCTTGTTCTGGAAGACATACTTGTATACTAATTCCTAAATTCACTCTGTCTGTTCCTTATTTATCTTGTGACTCACAGATAATGCTGTGCTTGCAAAGTTAGCAAAAAATAGCAACAACTTTCTTCTCACCTGTTCAGCGTCAGCTAGCCTGGATTCTTCAACAATTTCCACCAAGGCACTGGAGCTGTGCTCCAAAAATGGTACGGGAAGTTCCTTTGGCAGCCCCTCCACATTATTAAGCCAGCTATAGCCACATTCTGATGCTATCTCTGTTACAATAGAGCATTTGAACAGGTGTAAGGGTGCTGAATGACGTACGCCAAGTAACAAAAAATCTGGCATGAAGCATGCGAATGAAAAATATAGTAAGGTCTATACATGCAAAACCAATATGATATGAGATTAATCACACATATTTTGATGGGCAGATGAACACTGTGATTTGATCATAAAATATACTAATACATAATAATATTTACAATATAACCCCTTTTTCACAAACTAGTTGGGAATTGAGGAGTACATAAAATCGAAACTTTCATAAAATTGGACATCTCAAAATTACATTAGGTACGATGCATATGTTGCAGTATGGTACACTTTCTTTTTGTCCTTCAAATGAGTGCAAAGTAATTTCCAATGCACTGGAGGCATCAGAATGAGAAGGGATGTCAACTTGTTTATTATCGACATAACTTTCATTATGTGATTTTTCTTCCATCTAGAAAAATGGTTTGTATAACCGGCATTTAAAAGATTGATGTTTGTAAAAACTGAGGTTCTACTGTAATAGTAATAAGTTCTTATGTAGGGTTTTTCATCCACAAATCGCAAAGTGCTTTACAAAAGGAGGTTAAGTGCTATCCACATTTTATAGATAGTACAGAGAAGTTATAGATGTGATTTTCAAAAATGGCCTACATTTGCTTCCATTGAAATCAACTGAAAAACTCCTATTGACTCCAATGGGAACAGCTAGGTGAATGCTGAGCTCTTTTGAGATCCAAGTGATCAGGGCGTTGGTTTTGTATCTGATCTGAGAGTCAACTCCTCCAGTTGCACAGCACACACAAATGCTACACTGCAACATCGGTTCAGTAGTGACTTACAGGGAGACGTGTCTCGTAATGAATCTCCTCTACAACTTCTTGCAGCTCCTAGGCTTTTCCTCAGAGGTCTCACATTTAAGTACTACCAAAGCCCAACTCTCTTGAGCTTATGAGATATGTTGGGATCAGAGTTCACAATAGCATGGCAGCAGACCACATACATCTGATAAATCCAAACATCCCCTTAGACACATACATATGCACCCCTTAATGAAACACTTCCATAACTAGTAGTGCATATGAAATAAAACAGAATTCCTACTTGCTGTTGTATGAGACTGTTTGGTATGTTGTAGAAAAGATGGAGTTTGACTAGCTTTGTTTCTGACTGGATCCAAGACTGCCTCCCTCTTCAGATTTAGCTGCTCATCCTAGAAAAATAGGTCAACATTCTTAATGGGGGAAAAAGGAGGAAAGGAAAAAAATAGTATAATAAAACTAGAAGTTTAATAATATATCACAAACTGCTGCACAATTTTCTTTATTGTGTTCCTTACATTTTTTTCCCAATCCCAATTTCTGCTTCCCAACCAATCACACTTTGTAACAATAAATATTTTCTTTTCTATAGCACCTTCCATCTAATGTTTTCGGCATGCTTTATAAATGTGCAAAGAAACTGGAGGTTGGTATTAGCCTGATTTTATGCATGGGGAAATTAAGGCACATAGCAGCTATGGGACTTGCCCACAGCATTAGTTTGAAAGAGTTGGGAGTAGAACCCAGTTCTATGACTCGCAATCCTGTAAAGACCACAAAGACCATTCTTCCTTTCCTAGACATAAGAAGCTATTTAATTATGCATTTAACTTGGAGGTCCCTGGTGTCAGCTGAGATGACAGCAATCATACTAGTGCAGCTGAGGTGGTGAACCAGTAGCAAATTACTAGCCCTAGCGAGGAAGGAATTGTGCCTTTCTGATCATGCACCACCTCATGGCAGAGTACAACAGCAGAGGAGATCTATTTAAATGACTTGCACAGGAGATAGGTATTGAATCACACAAATTTCCATTCATTTCAGAACAGAAGTGTTCACAGATGTGTGTGACAATGCAGGAATTTTGAAGTTATTTGATAAATTCACAAAAATACATCAGGCAACCTTTTTTTAAAATTAAATCTTGTTTTTCTAAATTTCAGGGTGACTTTTCATGTCAAAACACCCCTAAGCAGTGTCATATTGTCCATTCTTTAAAAGGAAATAATCCAAAAGATAAGATGGCTACACAGCAGTGATATAATAGAAAATGCTGTGACACCATAGATTGTTACATGAAAATATATATTATAGAATTACATTGCCTACCAAATCAATTCAGCTGTCCCCTCCCACATCCTTCTCCCTCATTCCATCCATTCACCTGGGCTCTGATCTTTATTTCTTGTGAATACCTAATTAACAAAGGAACTGATGTTTTCAGTCAGTTGCCTGTCCAAAATGTGTTGTTCATGTGCACACTGGGGAAAATGCAGCCGAGCTGAGCTCAGTGCCCTGCTCATATCTCTGAGCATGCTCCATAAGAATCCAGACCTTTCAATGAGCTTTGCGTGATTAGGACCCACGTTGAGCTCACTGCAGGACCAGGGCCTAATTCAGTAATATTGCATGAAGAAGTTTAGCAACTATACTAGCTTTCAAGGATTGTAGACAAGCCTATTGCTTGATGCTTTTACTGATAGCTTTACCATCCTTTATGCCTTACTATGACATATGTATGTAGGCACATTTCCTTTCTGAGTGAAGAACAGTCAAATGTTCCCATTCATTGCTTCAATAACAAATATTAAATAATGATTAATCACATGGACTGGCTGAAAAGTTACCAAACTTTAAAATTCTCCTTTTTATATTTCATACTGTTAATCATTTTACAGTAATGAAGGGACATTAATGAGATTAACATGTAAATCAGGACACTTTGCAAGTGCTCCATCTTGGATACTACAAGACCAGTGCAATGAGAAGATCAGTGAACCCTACTGAAATACAGGGGGGAAAAAACCCCTCACCAGTACTACAATATACCACTGGAGGTCTCCGTCCTCCTTTTACTATACACAGCTTAAAGCTGTGCCTCAGTATCCTAAAGTAACGTTTCCTGCTAGAATAATTCTCATTAATGTTTTACAAAAGAGAAAAAATATAACCACCAATCCAGAAAATTACATGTGGTGCTGTTGTTGCTGTTTGACATGGCATTTAAGGGATTCAACCGTCTATCAAACAGAAAGAAATATGCTGTGTAAATTAATCAATCAATGTATTTAGGGACACTTTGCACACTGAAGGATACCAATAGTTCTGTTCCTTGGGTCTTGACATCTTCCTACAATACAAGGCTATGTATTATAATATATGGAGATATACCTATCTCATAGAACTGGAAGGGACCCTGAAAGGTTATTGAGTCCAGCCCCCTGCCTTCACTAGCAGGACCAAGTACTGATTTTTGCCCCATATCCCTAAGTGGCCACCTCAAGGATTGAACTCACAACCCTGGGCTTAGCAGGCCAATGCTCAAACCACTGAGCTATCCCTCCCCTATTAGTCCCAATCAAAAACCTGTCAAAAAGGAGTTATTAATATGCGAGGGAAAATGATTTTGAGGTTAAGGCACTGGAGTGGGACTCAGAAGATTTGGGTTTGATTTATGTGTGTGACCTTGGGCAAGTCACCTATCCTCTTGGTTTCCCTTCTGTAAAATAGAGAGAATAAATACTTCCTTTATCTGGACCTTATCTGCCTTATCTATTTAGAGAGTAAATTCTCCAGGCCAAAAATTGCTCCTTAATGTGAGTACTATAGGGTCCCAGTCTCAGTTGGAGCCTTTAGGTGTGTATGCAATATAAATATTAATAAATATGTTTCAATGAAGCCCAGCTAACAATGTAAAACAAAGTGCACTTTCAAAACAAAGCCATATCTTTTAAAAACTTCAAATGTTAAAAAGCCTGGAGTATCTGAAGGCTGCCCAAGAGATAATTGGTGTGCAGGGTTAACCTGCAAGATAATTAAATTCCCGTGTTATAAGTTCAAACACCATCACACCCAAATATAGTACAGGGTTAACCTGCAAGATAATTAAATTCCCGTGTTATAAGTTCAAACACCATCACACCCAAATATAGTACAGTGTTAGGGCACATTGCTTCTTTAGATACTCAGTGTGAGATGAGATTTTACACAATATGCCACGTCAGCCTCTAGTAATTGGATGTCACTGTTTCCACAAGACGTCTTGGCAAGTGATAACTTGCACTGATACAAAGAAACAAGCCCACATTGCCCCTTTCCAATGTGAGGCACATCTCCACAGTAAATAGGCTTCACTCTCTTCTTTAGTTATGTCCCTAACTGTTCTTATTAGCCTAACAGCACCATAGTTATGCAAAGGTAAGCTATTGTCCTCCAACTCCTTACTCAGGCAAAACTCCTACCGGCTTCAATATTTGGAAAACACTGGACTTCTGTGGGAGTTTCTGCCTCCATAGGGATGGCAGGATCTGGTTCTAAATGAACACTGGGCTCACTGAAGCCTTTGAAAGGTAGAACAAAGCTTTGGCAGAGAGTTAGGAAGAGGGTCAACAAATTCTATTGCCTCAAACAAGTCACTGTTCTACTGAATACTGAGAAGTCGGAATTTTTGTGTGAAATTTATCAGCTGACTAGAGTAACCATAGGACAAGATAAATCTCATTATCCTGCAATAGGTGCAAGGGCAAGTTAACGTCTTTCCAGGCACACACTACAAAGGTGGTACTTCAAAGGAAGAAAAAAATTGAGCATTATTATTTCTTACTAATAAAGCCATGAAGGCACCCTTGTTGTTAGCCCAGAGATAAGGCAACAAAATTGTCCATCAAGTTCTCCTTTTATACACCCTGCATCATATTTTAAAAAGCTGGAGAAAGAGATGGGCTTCCTGTTTCTTAGGCAGCTTTAACTTTTGTGACCAACACTAACAGAAAACCAAAGCTCATACCTTAACAGCTTTACAGATATTTTTACCTGACTCAATTTTCAAACATGCTGTGACAGAATGACAATATCCTACCTTATTAAATTAAGTTTGTTGTATTAAAAATGCAAATGTTTATGTACTATCATGGACTTGCATGGAACTTCCTTAGTTGAAAGACAGAATTAATGCAATCTCTGGGAGACATGAGGAACCTCAAAGGACTACTGGGAACAATGTGTGTATAGTGAATTTCTGAGAAAATATCTGAGGGTCAGGGGAGGGCAAATAACACACTTCAAATGCATCCTTTTGAAGCTACCTCCGGGAGAGAGAAGCCAATTATCTGTTAATTACCTGATCCTGGAAACTCCAAATCGGAGACCCCAAAATTGTAGGAAAGGTGGGCTAAATATGTAATGAGTGTGCTGTTCTGACTTGAAGCTGAGATTAACTTGAAACTACAAAGAAAACCCTTGGGTTGGGTTTTGAAGGATTGTTCCTTCCGTATTAGGGTTGGTGTGACGTCTGGGTAAGTAAGTTCTTTTATTATTTTCAGTATGGTTTCTCTGTAGTGCTTTTACCTTAAGAATAAAATAGGCTTGCACAGGAAGTTCTGGATGGTAACTTATAACTGTGGGCAATCATTCTGGTATTAGTCTCTGAAAAGAAGGCAAAAGAAGCTTGCTTAGAAGCCTGTCTTTTGCTGGCGTAACAGTGAGGGTAGGGAACTGTTCAGCCTGGAGATACTCCATTCAGAAGGGAGAGAGAGACATGAATCTCCATCTATGAGATGTGACTGCCAGGGAATCCTGAGAGTGGTGCCCTCGCTGTACCACAGAGGGGGAGAACAGGTGCAGTTGCCCTGAACTGTGAAACATGCATTCTCCCAGTCTCAGCCATACAGACCTCCTTTCTCTACCTATTTTAAATAAACCATCCCTCCATGGCACACTTCATTGTCCGTGTCTGAGTGCCTCTCTGCCCCTCTAACAATGTACCAAGGAAGTGACATATTGGCTTTCAAGTTTCTCTGCATTTTACTCTCCTTTGTAATAGCAGAAGTCAACAAATGATGTAAAATATTACTTTAGGGCCCAATGTTGCAGCAGTGAGCAGAAGAGTGATGCTTCCCACTCAAGTAGAAATGATAACCAGTCATCCCGCCAGCCCAGAACTGTCAAGAGACACATGCAGTGAGGTAATTCTTAAACATGTGGGGCTCTATTTCACACCCCTCCCTATTGAGTACAAAAGTAAAAGTTAATCACATTCTGTATTACATTCACTTACCCAGTTACCACTTACAGCTTTATTTTCTCCATTTTCCATTCCTGAAGGCAATAGCTCCTTTTCTCCTTCTTCTGGTAACTTTGCTCCCAATTTGTCCTTTAAAGTGCTGTTTTCTTCCATAAGTTCTTCCACTCGTTCCTGAAGGCTGATCTCAGACAATTTCAGATCATAAACACGACAGCAAGATTCCTCTAATTTCCTTGTCAAGAAGTCTTCGTTGTCCTGGGAGTGCTGAAGTTTAGTTAGTAGGTTTGCTTGGTCTCTATTATTACCTTCTTCTTTTTCCTGTAACCTCTTCAGATTTTGCTGCAGTGTCTGTAGGTGGCTTTTCATGTAATGATCCACATCTTCAATGAGAGTTTTTATTTTAGTTATATTCACATCAAAGTGCAAAGACCCCTGAATTCCATTGAATACAGCTTCCAGTTTGCATCGGAGATATTGTACAGTTCCCTCTCCTAGCTCAGAGAACAGAAAAGCTGTAGTGGCATTGAGATCTAGGACTTCCTTTTCTAGTCTGGACACATGACCCTGAAGGGACAACTCCCGTTCTCTCAACACTGCTGTCTTCTGGTTCTGCTTTTGTTTGTAGTGCTCGAAATATGCTGACTGACTCTTTACTTCCTCCTCTTTTGTCTTCAACTGGTCCTGAAGCCGCCATAGCTTTTCTTTTTGTTTTCTTTCTGCCTTTTCTTGTTTTTGAACCTGCAAGTTTCAGGGATTAGTATGGGAATGAAAACAACAATAGGCACATCTATGATTCAGAATCTCTTTTCACAATATTTTTTCCTTTTCTTAATTGAGCAATAATTTTGCCCATCTCTTCTGAACCATCATATGGCCAAAGCCCAGGAATAATATGAACAAAAACTTTTCAGAAATCAATAGGACTATATGATGTGGAGGTCAGAGCAGAATTTGGCCCATTACCTTGTCGCTTCAGCCACCACCAAAACATCTCAATTAAAAACCATGTTTGCTTTGATATTTAATATTTTAGTTCATTTTGCATAATGTAGGATACTCATCAAATCAAAATCCTTTTATGGACTAAAATGCATATAATCAATTCCTAACTATACAACATATTATTGTTTAATATTTATACTGTAGTAGTGTCCAGAGGTCACAATTAGATTCTTAGTCCCATTGTACTAGGTCAGGGGTCTCAAAGTCCAGGTCCACAGGCCACCTGCAGCCCAAGAACCTCCACAATGTGGCCCGCAGGGCTCCAGCAATTTTGGGGCCAGGTCTCTCCCTTGACCCTTATTGCCACCCCCGGGCGCTCCACCCCCCACACATGTGAAGAAGGAAAGGGTAGTGGGCCGTATTAGTCAGCTCACAGAGAGTGTTCCACATGTAAATGAATATGGATAATTTTCATTGTCAGATGAATCACATTACACTTTACATGAATGTGTGGATCATGATATAAAGTCCAAATGTGTCAGATGAAAGAAAAACAAACATTTCTTATTTTATTAACTAGTCCTGAACCAACTAAAGGCCATCAAATAACATAATGCAAACTTGGGAATTTTTCAGCAGATACTGAAGCACAGAGAAGGTCTGACTGAGGCATTTGCAATATCCCATTAAGTACTGTTTCAGCTCAGTGTTTTTACACTCCAATCGATAGATTTTTAGGGGGCTTACTGATGAAACAGAAGTACAGTAATGAGATTAACACTAAGCATGAAAGTCACGCAGCGTCAGGCAGGATCAGACTATTAGGTTTAAACGAAATTACTTTCGGATGGGAGAATAGGAACTGTTTAGACAAATTCTGAAAAATATATTTTAGTTTTAAACTGGTTGATTTAGAAATTACTGAATTTAATACTATCTGTTATACTGAGACATTACACCCTAAAAGTACTGGAGGAGTTTGAATCATGCTACTGTGGTCTTAGCTCCCATGAAGGGAAAACCCCAACTGTAACCACCGCTTGGTAGAGAGTAGGAGCACTCATTGAGTGGCAAATACAGCTTTGGAGACCAAGTGTTCACCAGTATAAGCAATAAACCCTATAAAAATGCCAGTGGCTATCTAAGCAAAGGAGCAATTAGGATAGGGCAGCTTTTGCCCTCAGAATATGAAATAGCTCTCAATTCAGGTGGCGTGGGTCGTTTAAAACATGCTGCCTGGTCTGGGGTAACTGATTCGCCATCTTCCAAGCAATGGCGACAAACTGGCCTAAGAAAACTGAAGTTATGTAAGCATGGAAGGTGGACAAAGAGCTGTTGATTGAAGTATCAGGAGAAAAGCTGAATCAGAAAAAATAATTTGTGTACTTGGGAAGTACACTTAGTAGCATCAGATGGAGAGCTGGAGAATTGAAAAGAAGAATCGAATGTGAATGGGTGGAAGTAAAAAAGGTGGCAGGAGTATTATGGGACTGGCAATTAAGTAATAAACTGAAAGGAAAAGTGTATGCTGTGAGTGTTTGTCCCTGCCTGCTCTATGGAAGCTCTTAAAAAGATGGAAGAAAAGAAGATACAGGTAATAGAAAATATACTGAGAAGAATGGCAGGAGAGGGGAGGGTAGACAGAGTGCATAGGGAAGAAATTATGGGGAAGATGAACTTGGGACCCTCAATGATAGGCTGGAGAGCACACATTTGAGGTGGGTTGGACATGTGATAAGAATGGGAGAAGAACGATCAGCAAAGAGAGCAGGGAGGAAGAGGACAGCAAGAAAGGATGTGGAGAACTAAGGATGCGATGGAAAGACTCTGTCAAGAGACATTTGAAGAGAAAAGGACTGGAACTCCAATTTCTATGAACGCGTTCCAGAGACCAGAAGAAGTGTCAAAGAATCATGGGCACCTCTAATCCTGGGTAAATGGAAAAAGGAGTTGAGAAGTGATGTGAAGCAGTACTGAGACTGTACAGTGGTACTACAAGTGTGCTTCAGTGTGCGCAAGGATAGCACACTCATCAGCATACTGAAGGTCAGTAATAACAGTCTTGGTGACCTTAGTTTGAGAATGAAGATGCCACACGTTGAAGAGCTGGCCATCCATGCAATACTCAATCCCAATTCCAGAAGAAAGGCGATCACCAATAAGAATCAAGATCACAGCAAGATAGAGGGAAAAAAGGGTTGGGTCAATAACACAGTCCTGCTTACTACCAGCACAGATGGTGAACGGGTCTGTCTCCAACTCATTACAAAGGACAGTGGAGGTCATCCCATCATAGAGTAGCCTGAGAATGCAAATGAACTTCAATGGACAACTGAACCTAGACAGCACCTTCCATAACACTTCACGATTGATGGAATCAAAGGCCTTAGTAAGGTCAATAAATGCCATAAATGATGGCTGGTGTTGTTCTCTACATTTCTCTTGGATCTGTCATGCAACAATCCACCCATGTATCTGACTTGCAATCCACTCTAAATCTTTTCTCAGGGGGCTATCGTAGCCTGGGGCTTTCCCTCAATATTGGGAAGACTAAGATGCTCCACCCAGCCTACCCCAGCACAAGTTGCTCCTCATTCTCCCACAAATTGTCATCAGTGGTGAACTCCTGGAAAATGTTGAGCGTTTCCCTTACCTTGGTAGCCACCTCTCCCAGACAGCCAATCTCGAAATAAAAATCAAACATAGGATCCGTTGCTTCATCATGTCTTTATTGACAGAGATCTGTGGATGGAAACTAAGATCCTGGTCTACAATGCAATAGTCATCCTCACTCTTCTTTATGGGTGCTAGACATGGGTGACATATTGAAGCCATTTTAAGTGTCTGGAGTGGTACCACCAGCGCTTCCTTAGGATGATTCTCCTTATCAGATGGGAAGATCATCACACCAATGCCAGTGTTCTCTCTGCAACTAACATAACCAGTGTTGAGGTGAAGATTATGAAACATCAATTTTTCTGGGCTGGCCATTGTGTGCAGGCTGGTACTCGTCTTCTGAAGCAAGTCCGCTTTTCTCAACTTAGTCATAGTAAGAGAACTCATGGGGGACAGAGGAAACACAACAAGGACACCCTGAAAGTATATCTTAAGAAGGGTGGCATTGATCCCACGAATTGGGAAGAGCTGGCCAGCAATAGACTGCAATGGTGTCGCATCATACATCAAGCCTTAGCCCACTTTGAAGACAATTGCCTTACTCAAGAGGCTGAGAAATGGTAGAGGAGGAAAGAAAGTGTACAGCATCCCGGCCAGAGGTTGTGCTCTTGCCAAGCAACCACCTGTCATAGATGTGGGAAAACCCATAGAGCAGGAATTGGACTCCTCAGCCATTTTAAGTGTCATCAATGACTTTTTTCCGCCCGGCAGACATCATCCTTGTATCAAGAGATAGCTGCCGATGACTACAGGTATACTATGCTACACTGCCTTTCACTACATTAATGAGCTTCAAACGAAAATGCTGCAGTTGTAACTGCTGATGAAAAGGAAATATATCCATGGAAAATAAATCAGTAAAAGCTGCAATACTGTGAACCACACTACATCAAGTAGGCTTAGCTTAGATGGATATGTGCTGTTTTCTTAGAGAATTTTCATTGCTTCTCTATTCAAGGGACTCATCAGATGAGCTATGAGCCAAAGCAGGGTGTTAATATACGGAGAAAAAAATAAGTTTACTGATAAGCATTTTTTTTTTAAAATCCCTATAGATATTTCTATGTTTATTTGCAATAGCACCTGCTATGTGCTAGGCATTTTTCAAACACTCAGGTATGGTCCACGTTCCACAGAACTGACAGTCTAAGGACAGACAAGTAGACAGACATTAGAAGGGGAAGGAAATGAAAACAACAATAGGCAAATTATATATAAGACCATTTGTTTCACTCTAAGGAAGAAGAGGGACTTACATGTGGACAGGGCAAAGGCTTTGCAGATGAGCTTAGGGCGGTCAATCCATGCATAGAAAGCCACATGGAAGTAGGCAGGGAGGTGACATTGTGAGATGCTGAATAAAAGTCAGACAAGGCTGGGAGAGTACTGGCAAATAATAAGTAGGGTGGGGCAGAGTTAAGTAGAACTTTGAAGGTAGAGACAGGAATCTTAAATTGGAAGCAATAGGGCAGCCAGTGGAGGGATACAGAATGGGGAGTTCCATGGGCAAATCAATGGGCAAGGATGACGAGTATAGCAGCTGCATTTCGTTCGGACTGAGGGAGGACAATGCATATGATTGGCAGGCTGAAAAAGAGGCTGTTTCAGTAGTTGAGACATCCATCCATGTTTCTTTATAACCTTCAGACCACTGGTTAGGTTACTTGCCTGGGATGTAGAAGACCCAGGTTTGAATCTTCCCCCCGCATCTGGAGCACGGACTTGAACTCAGATTTTCCCCCTTCCTAGGTGCTCACTAGGCTCTTCTGGGATGGGCTTTCTCAATCTCTCCTGCTGAAGCTGTTCACTTTGTATAACTACTTAAATATTCTTTGGGCCAAAGAGAGAAAAAATGACTCAATCTATTACTCACCCAACTCTAGCTGCAGTCCTGGATATAATGAGCTGATGTAATGAGATTTAGCTACGGGGCTGGAAAGACCAGGACTGATCTGTGGAGAATGAAGATGTTGGCCTGGACATCTGGGACAAGGGAGAAGGAGGAATCAAAGGTACCCCAGAGATTGTAGACATAAGTGATGGAAGGATGGTGGGGTTGTCAGCAATGACAGAAAAGTGGGGAAGTGGAAGGAGCGCTGATCCAGTTTAAGATGACAAGTCATCGAAGACATGTCAGCCAGACAGGCTGAGATGCGAGAACCAATGGAAGGAGACAGTTTAGTGGTAGAAAGATTGATTTGCGAGTCATCCACATGGAGATAAGCGAAAGCATTTCATTTAAACAATATCCAACTTACCAAATCTGTCAGTTCCACCTGAAGGTTTCGGAGCTTCCCTGTAACACGTAGGTTTGCATTTTCTACCTGCTGTAGCTTTGCATTCAGTTGGTCAACTGTTTCGAAAAGTTTCTTCTGTGACAGTTCCAGCTCCTTTGCGCTACATCATTGAAAAATAGGATTGCTTCTGAATCAATACATCACAATATTGTTTCAAGAGAAATAATCTATCGTCAATTCTCTATTTACAGTCTTTTCTCTCGCAACAATAATAGTAATTAACACAACACCACTGATCATTCATAGTTAATAACTGATCATTGCTAACTAATTAACAATTAATTATAAATAGTGTTTGCATGCATGTAGCACATTTTACTGGAAAATCTCAAAGGCCTTTATGGGCTCTACTTAATTGTAAATATCTACATTGCAATCTTTCTCTGGGATGCAGAGATGCACAAGGAGGAAAGGATACTTGCGGTTTGAAATCCATAAGCAAACAGAATCATTTCATTAGGGGTTTATGGCAGCCCGTTGTGGCATACAAAATGGACACCATAACTGGGCATACTTTGTAGCCAAAAGAGACATGGTTATCTGACACCAGGATTCTGCTAGACCCATGACTGGTGAATGTAAATGTAACCATCAGCAACAGTAACATCATATATTCCTCCTGTTTAGAGAACCAACAGGAAGTACCCCACCATGAGTTATGCTGGCTTAATGCAAGACATACTGCCCTGTAACATCTCTTGTAAGATATCTTTCATACTGGACATTAAAGCTTGCTGTGACTTATACCCATCTGCTTTGGCTTTTGGCAATAAAACTGAGATTTAGCACAAAATATGTTCCTTTCCTTGTTAGTAACCTCTCTGTAGCCTAGGCTCACAACATGGGAGCCAGCTTAGACTCCTCCCTCTCAAACAGGACATATCCAAATCTTGTCCACATTCTAAACACTTCTAAAACCCAAATCTTCCTCTGGCTTATGGTCAAAAATGCTTTTCTAATCTCTGATCATCTCCTGTCTCAAATAGCACAACCTCCTTTTCGCCAGCCTCACTGATACCCACCTCATCTTCCACAGCCTGTATCCTACCATAGGCCTTGTCTCATTGTTATGTCCTCCCACAATGATGCCCCATTCCTCTACTCTTCTCAATCCCATCTCCATACATTTTACCATATAGTCTTCTATGTGTGAAGGGCCCTTTCTAATCTAATATGCCAAGTCACCAGCCTCATGTTATGCAAGTCTCTCTTGGAAACCCCACTTCTTCCACAAAGCATATGTTTAAAATAATTATACACTCACTTCTCAAACAAACAACCTTACAAAGTCCTGCCCTCCTCTAGATATCTCTGTGCATCCTGCAAGATCTTCAGGCCACAGACTGTCCTTATTTGTGTGCATGCTGTACAGACTGAGACCTTTGGTAATAAACAAATAAAATATGCCGATGCAGGCAATTATCTTCAAATGTCCTTTTGAACCTACCCGTATATCTTCTATTTCATCTAGCTTTGCTTTGAATAGCACTATTGCCATGCATCAAGAACCATTCACCCAGGGCAACTGATGCTTAATGGAGTCATTAGTTTGAGCAATACTGTTACTGATTTTGTTTGACAATACAAAGCAAAATTTCAAATGGACACATAATTGACATCAACCATTATTTGATTCCAAAATAAACTTTTCACTTTAAAAAGAGGAAGAAATATAAACTATGTTACCAGTATAGTCAAATAAGTCCAGTGGTCTTAAATGTGGGAATTATGTAATAAAATGATAGACTTTGATCATTAGAATTATAATCTGATAATTCAGTCAGTCTGGAATCCATGTTTTCATTCATTCTAGAACTGTTAAACTATATTATGACATCCAATAGAAAAAGCACATATTTTACATACTTTAAAATCTAAAATACAAAAAAATGCATTTACCTGTTTCCTTGTGCAGAATTAGACTTTGTGTAGTCCTCTAAAATGTCTTTCAGTTTTTGCTCTGACTTTTCCAGCTGTTTTATTCTGAGATTCAAGGTCTCCACTTCAGCAGTGTTTACTGCCCCTTCAGACTCCCTTGCACTTCCATGCTCTACATCTTCTAAATCCTGGAAAATCCAGGAAGTATCAATTTTAACATTAAGATTCAGAACATCAAATCCTTCATTACTGGGTGCTCTAATACAATAACAAAATTCTTGTCCTCTTTCAGATGAAGGCTCCATGATAAAAAAATATATTGTTTAAGTTTAAGGTTCACCACTTGTAACGCAATCTGAATGTTTTCTTTTTTCAGAAGATGTTTAAGTGCTCGCCTTAGCTTCTGTGGTGCTCAGATGAATGCCTTTTATCGATACTGAACACGTTTATTATTCATGAGAGAACCACATACATTTCATTAGCCCAAAAGTCATTCAAAATGTATGAAGGGAGTCTCAGTTTACAGCAAAAGAGAACTCCATACAAGACATTATGAGTCAAATTCATGGAGGAGTTATGCATCACACCTGGGACTGAAGTGGACGTAATTTCCTGGTAAACACAGAGGAAGATAACAATATGAAGTACTTTTATGGGTTTACAATAGTTCTTCTGCTTCTAGCACAACTGTGTCATTCTTTGGATTGTTTGAATGCAGAAAAATAGAGAGTAAGCAGAAGAGGCGTTTACTGGTTCAAAAGGCAAATTATGAATATTTATGAGAAACATTCAGAGTCTTTAATTGATAGTTAAAAGTGGGCAGGGTGAAAATGTATTTCTGCTTTGGTCTTTTATAGAGTTATGTTCCAAAGTATTTTCTGAACACAAAATGTTACAACAAAGATAAAGTGACTCACACTCAACCAGAGAAATACTGGCTAAAGTCTTCTGACATACAGACATCTCATAACTTTAAAAAGTCTCCTCTGCAACAGAAGGAAAACAAGAAAGTCTTGCTTGCAGCTAAAAGCCTACAGAAGAATGTTTTCAAGATGATATGAGAAGATGCACATAAAAATTCCATTACTTATTAACAGGATTTTATCTCCGCATTTCAAGTATATCATTTTGGAAAATATATTAATTATTATTAATTTGTATTGTATTTTCGTATTGCCTAGAAACCAGCGTGTTATTGTGCTAGACATTGTACAAACATATAACAAAGAGATGGCCCCTGCCCTGAAGAGTTTACAGTCTAAACAGAGCTTGCATTCCAAATCTAGGTCCTGCAAGTAGAATGTGTGTGTTCCTGCACCCACACAGAGCCCTACTGATTTCATGCAGGCACAGGGGTTCCCTCACACATTGTAACAAGCAGGATCAGGACCTTAATCTACAAAGACAAATAGCTTATATATTGCTCAAAGTGTGGTTCCAATCTGAAAAATGTTAAAATTTGCACCATGGGTTTCCATGTTTACTGCCTCATAATTAGGGTGACCAGACGTCCTGTTTTAAAAGGGATGGTCCTATATTTCAGCCCTCCTGCAGGTGTCCCAACTTTTTCTTACAAACGGGCAAATTGTCCCGTATTTTCTGTCTCCCCCTCATCAGTACTGGCGGGTCCTGCTGTTGGCTGGATCCCTGCTCAGCAGCCGCCCGCCCAGCAGCGGTGAGTGTGGGGTCCGGTGGCTGACTATGGGGGTGGGTGTGCAAGGCTGGTGGCAGGGAGAAGCTGCAGCGTGCAGGGCCGGCCACTCCCTCTGCTGGTGCATCAGCACAGTCCCCACTGTGTGCTGTGTCTCTGCCAGCAGGACTCCGCCCTCCTGTCCCATTTCCAGCCAGCACTGGCTGCATGCTGTGGCAGCTGGTGAGTGCGGGCAAGCGCCAGGTAGCATCCGGTTACGTGTCGCCTCTGCTGCCCACCCATCGGCCGTTTAGGTGCTCACCCTCTCGCTGCCCTCTCCCCCTGCTCTGCCTCTTTACCCACCCCCCCAGCCTGGCTGCTCCTCCATATCCCCCCCGGCAGGTGCGTCCTGCTCCCAGCGCTGTGCGGAGAACCAGCCCCTGTTCAGAATGCTCAGCTCACTAATAGCCTGGCCAGCAGACTCCCTCCTTCCCCCACTGCCGCTGGCTGGGCCAGCACCCTGGGAAAGCCCAAGACCCTCCGGCCCAGAGCATAACCAGGAGGAGCCAAGCCCTGCATGGGCCAAAGCCCTGCACAGTGCTGGCACAGGGATGCCTCTCCACCCCTCAGCTAAGCTCTGGAGTAGCTGGGGAAGGAGGGAAGCAATTTGCAGCCTGTTCACACCCCAACCCTGCATGCTCCACAGCAGCCCCCCAGGCAGAGGTTTAGCACCCTCTTCACCTGCCCCTCCCATTCTGGGTCCTACCCTCAGGCAACACGGGGCTGCTCCGTCCCTAAGGCACCCTCCTCTGCTGAGCCACCTCTCTGGCTAGTTCGCTGAAGCCACTGTAGCCAGGTTCCCTGGGCCCTGGTGCACCCAGTGCATCCTTAGGGCTTAACCCCTTCCTGCCCATGCTGTAGCCAAGGGACAGGAGGCAGCTGGGTTATGTCGCTGGCCAGCAGCAGCCTGGAGGTGTTAGCTGCCTTTTGACATTGCAGGCAGGAAGGGACAATCTGCTTCCGGCCACAGGGGAGAGGAGGTGAGAGATGAGCTCTGCAAAGGCACAGGCCAGGTCATCCCTTCCCTGTCCTCCTCCCCTGTGGCTGAAAGTAGCTACCGTCCCTTCCCTCCTGCACAGGGCCAAAAGGCTGCTGTTGGCCACATTCTGGTGTGAACTCTTGTAGAAATCTGGGGAGGGTGGCATGTGACCCTGCGTGCCCCCCATGTTACTTTGGGAAGATATAGAATCAGGTACGGGTCGATCCCGGGGGCCCAGCCAGGCATGGAGGGTGGAGAGTGCCGGGGAGGGAAGATTGGGTGGGTCAGTCACCCTCCCTATGTAAGAAAGGCTTACGGGAGTGTGGGTGCATCACCCCTCCCTGTGTAAACCCTAAAGCCTTAAAGATAAGAAAGTAAATAAAAAGAATCCAGCTACACAGTATTTTTTTTTAACAGGGGCTCAGTCAACTTGATGTTAATCTGAATGTTGCATAGTTTTGATTGATTGCTGTTGGACTCGCTTGAATACGAGTAATTTTACCCGGTGTCCCGTATTCAGCATAGGGAAATATGGTCACTCTACTCATAATTATTTCCTGCTGAAATTTGCCAGGTTTGTAGTAAAAGCATGTTGTTGTTTTTTCCTAACTGCCAGCCCTGCAAAGCCAACCTGCGTTTTGAAAGTCAAGCTTCATCGTCATCAACAACAGTACTAAAAGTTCTTCAGGCCCTATTACATCCTCATTTACACATTTCTTCTTCAGCATAGGCCCATAAGTGACACCTGTGCAACTCCATTGCATTCCATAAGTTTGTATAGGTGTTACTGAAAATGGACATATAATAGAAACATATAATAAATGCTGATAATGCACACTAGTGATTTTATATGCATAAATGAAAGCCAAATTAAGGGCCTTTTAAAAAAATTTCCTTAGTTTCCTGCCATCAAATGTAACTCAAATGGCAACATGAAAACAATGAGTAAAAAGTTCCTAGTACAGGGTATCATGTATTGTGAAAAGTAGCCTACACATATAGGAGGAGAGGATGGATTGGCCATGATATAATCGTCAATTTAAAAATCTGTGCATTTGTTTCCATCCACATAAATCCATTAGATGTTCTATTTCTATTCATCAGTATGAATATAATGAAATCTGATGCAACATATTTAAATAGAAATAGCACCGTGAAGTGTCTGACTAGAACTAAGTATCAGTAAGCTTCTAGTACATTCATGACTTGATCCTGTAAGGTGCTGAGTGCTCCGGACACAGTCCAGCAAAGTACTTAAGCAATTGCTTGAACTTTAAGTACCCAAGTGGTTTTATTAGCGTCAATGGGACTACTTTTGTAATTAAAGTTAATCACATGCTTAAATGCTTTCTTGGCTGGAGCCAGAGGGTAATACTTTACAGACATTAATATAACTTGGTATTTTTAGTTCACATTAACTCTGTGAATTTTGAATGCACAACTAGGTGTGCAATTTACACAACCTATTGATCATAAAAATCCAGACAACTCCATTGCATATTAGGAACAAACTTCAGTGCTAGGTTCATATTTCAAAAGTATTACCAACTCTGTATAAGTATCTGACAGAGAAAGGACTTCCCTTAGTTAATTATACTTAGAATGAGGAAGATTAACCTAACCTGGATTTCTGTGTCCACTAGAAATAGATTTCTAGCTGTACCCCATCCCATTGATATGCTTTGTGAATGCATTAGATAGGAGTGTGTTCTTTTTTTCCTCCTCTAATTTTTTTTAACATGAATTTAGTGTATGTGCATTGCACGGCCTCACTTTAGATCCATCCTGCAAACTGAGGCCATTCAGTACCTTGCAAGGGTGCTAAGTGTGGTTCAAGCCTTTTACCTGCAGGACATTTACAGTACAGGTAACAGTAGAATTACCAGCTTCCCACCCATGTGCTTCACATCTGATCACGGAGAATGCAATGCATTCTTGCCTTAGCATATTTCAATGGGGAGGTGTCTACACTGATGTAAAACCTGTGTCAAGGAGGCCCAATATATTTTGCACTGGGTTTAATACAATCAGTTAACAAGTGATGAGTACTATCATTCCTACAAGAGATACCAATTATGAAAGGTTAGTAAGGTGAAAGTAAACATCCCAGACTTCAAAAACCATGAATCCCATCAGCCCAGCAATAAGACAAGACAAAATGCCACAAACTCTATGAGGAAAATTCCACTTGTATCAGCAGATTCCATTGCTGCAAAATATAACACATCAATTCAAACACAAGAATTAAAAGGTACAAAAACAAACCTGTTCCATACTTTTGCTGCTTTGCAATGAGACCATCTCCTGTCCTTCCAGAGCATTTACTGCTGAATCAAATGCTGAGTGACAGTTTTGTTCTTGTGCTTTTAGTTTTATTTCCAAAGTGGTGATAAACAAGCAGAGTTTCTGTTTCTTTTCTATGTGAAATGCACTTTTCAACTGTACTCTCCTTGCTTTTCCCCCCCATCACCTGCTTTGGGTATTGGCTTTCTTCAACAGCGTCAAGTTACATCCTTCCTTTTTAATGCCTAAACAGCTTTTTGCAATGAAGACGTCTTCGTTCCAAGTTCCATCACTGCACTGCTGAAGTCTTTAATTAGATAGGAAATTTCTCTATCGTTTAAAAAGACACCTTCGCTAAACACTCCATTTTCTATTTGATTCATGCACACTGTAGGGGGGTCAGAATTTTCCAGCCTATTGGATCATGCCTTTGACTTGCTTGATTGTATATAAATTCAATTGTGCTTTGTGTCATTAGAACAAATCATCTTCCTTCTGTTTAGCTACTCACATAAACCAAATTTTCTTGCATAATAAGCCTCTTGGAGTCTCAAATTTCTTCAGCAGCTAATCCTGACTGATATCTTTATTTGAAGTCTATGTTCATCTTATTTCATAGTCCAACCAATATCTAGGTGGATCCTCCTACTCTGAGACTTCTAGTCCTCTTTCACATCTAGTATTCAGCTCCCATCATATACCTTTCCATCAGTTTTTTTTTGTCATTATCATTTTCATCCTGCCTCTCAAGTGCTAGAAACTATGAGAACTACCTCTATTTCTTGAAATTGTCTTTCCAGATCTGATATAATGCATTATAATTTATTTTCCTTCCTTTGACGATAGGATCTCTGTTGACGTTCTAATCACTATCCACCTTTAACAACTTTTCCCATATCTGATTATTTTTAATCTGTAATTTCATTTTGCCTACTAGTTCAAATGGTCAATGTTAGCATTTATGTTTATCTAACTCTATTGGTTGGGGTAGTGTCATGTTTACTTCTTTGTGGTTAATGTAATTATGCTTTCCCTTTATTTCCCCCAGGAGCCTATTGTGTTTCTCTTTTTATTCCCTTTCAGATATTTATTTTACCTTCATGTTCCTCTACTTGGTTATTCCTTTTCTATGTTGAAATTTTAGGTCAATCTCCTCTTCATGCTTTAAGACATAATTGACTGTGGTGTACTGTCTGCCCTGCAGTCACATGTGCTTTCCTGAGCTGCCATTTCATCTCAAGATCATTCATTCTTCCAATGAAATCCTTCTAAGTGATTGCTTTAATTTTCAAGTGGCAGTCAAAGATTTGATTCTCTGATGCAACTCCTACTCTCCCCACAGTTTTACTTTATCCAATGATTCTAGCTCCTTCTCTTGCTGCATGTTTACCTCTCCATGTTTCAGGGTCAACCACTAACTTCTGAGAACCCCAGTTCACCTATTTGGTTGCTTTCTCTAAACAGTGATTTCCTCTCTTTTCCTATCTCTGTGGTTTCAGACTCTAACAATTTAGTATGAATTTTACCAGTGTGTTTTTAAATCTCTATTTCCAATTTTGTACAGTTTTTCCCCCTTCAGATATTTACTATGGCATTTATTGTCAGCATTTAACTTTTATATATATATTTTAAAAAGGAGCTTCTGTAGTTCTTCGGTGAAATACAAACCACCTTTGTTGAAAGCATGCAATATGGAGACACAAAGGACATGGTATTATAATAAAACCATTTGGTAGATAATAGTTCACAAAGCAGCCAGTAATTGCACTTGATATTTTTTCCCAGTGTTTGATTCGTTTTTGTAAATTCTGTATAGATGTTTTTAGCGTTCATGGTGTGCTGGTCCTTATCCGATTATCAAATCATTCCCGTTTGAAACTATATCTTTATAAAATTCCTAATTTTAATTCAAATATCTTGCAGCTTGAAGTATTATGCAAATGTTTCATGACAAAAATGCTCCAATTTAAAGCTGCTCAAATAATTATTTTCTGTTTTTTGCACATGGATTCAGTTGTTCACTCCATAGGTTCTTTTAATATCCTACAGGATAAAGAGAACATTATAAGTTAAATCTGCTTTATTTAGAAATTTATATTGGCACCCATCCCAAGCACCCAAACATCACAACAACTTCTTAAAGGATGGAGATCCTTCTGTCTTTACAACAGAAAGCATCAAAGATTGGCATCACAAATAGACTTCAAACTTCCCTGCTTGTCGTCACCATGAGGCGCAAGAATCCAGCTTAAAGTTAGCTGAATGCAGTTCCCTTAATGAGACTAAGATCTTCTCTACACACAAAAGTTGTTTTACTATTGTTGTTACTACTACTATACCAGAGTAGTTAAAGTGGTACAACTCCCCCAGAGCAGATGTAATATTACTACTATAAATGTACTAAGGCCTGGTCTACATGGGGGGTGGGGGGGTAATCGATCTAAGTTACACAACTGCAGCTACGTGAATAACGTAGCTGAAGTCGACGTATTTAGATTGACTTACTGCAGTGTCTTCACTACAGCGAGCCGACTGCTGCCACTCCCCCGTCGACTCTGCCTGCGCCTCTCGCGGCGCTGGAGTACAGGAGTCGATGGGAGAGTGCTCAGGGATCGATTTATCGCATCTAGTCTAGATGTGATGGATCGATCACTGCCTGCCGATCCAGCCGGTAGTGAAGACATACCCTTAGATAGCTTATTCCTGTATGGGAAGGGGAATAAGCTATATCGGTATAGGGCACCTTTATACCACTATGACTGCATCCACACTAGCGATTGTACCAGTATAACTATAGCAGTTAAAAACCCTCCTAACTGGCATAATTGTACTTCTACAAAAATTGTGTACAGACCAGGCCTGCAACTATAGCTAGAGCTGGTCAACATTTTATTTTTAATTTTCAAAATTGCAAAAACTGTTTGGTGACTTTTTTTTTTTTCTTACAAAAACACTTTTTTTTTTACACTATCTTTTTCTAAAATTTCAAACGGTAATATTTTTTCACTTTTTTTTTGGAAAAAAATTGTTCAGCATTTTGTGACTAGTTCTAATGAAGACGGGAGCTAAACAAAATTGGATGAAACTTTGCTAGAGAAAATGATTTGGGGGTCACACTAGGGTTACCATTCGTCCGGATTTACCCGGACATGTCCTCCTTTTTGTGCTAAAAATAGCATCCAGGGGGGAATTTTGTAAATCACTCAAAATGTCCAGGATTTCCCCCCTCCCCGGCAGAGCAGAGCGAGCGTCTGGGAGGGCTGCAGGAAAGTCCCGGGCTGGACTTCGGAGCAGCTGTAGAGGAGCTCCTCCTCCCTCCCTGCATTCTGAGCCGGCAGCTCCTCCTCCTGCAGCCCAGTGTCCCGGTCCGGCAGCACTGTGCAGGGCCAGGGACCGGGTTTTGTGTTGCGCTGGGGAGCGCAGCCACGTGTCCAGCTCGCACAGAGCCCAACACCCTGTTCTGAGCAGCAGGGTAAGGGGGCCAGGGGGCAGGAGAAGGGGCAGGGAGGTTCTGGAGGGGGCAGTCAAGAAACGGGGGGGGGGG